>NW_005876471.1:7376-10045 GCF_000147115.1 Myotis lucifugus | reverse complement strand
TCCTGAGTGCAGGAGTTTCTGTTCCCATTAGAGTTGTGGTGCATCACCCTCCCGATATGGATGTGCTCACCTGCCTGGAAGCTCCATGAATACCTTACCATTGGGGTTTTATGGAGGCTTTCTCACATAGGCATAATCAATGCCTTTATCAATTATAGGCATAATTCCATTTCTATCCCTTCTTCCCTTCCTGGGATGTGAATCAGAGGATAGATAACATTTTGGATAATTGTCTACATATTTTCTATAGTATATAGGAATATAAACTAAAATGCAGTAGAGAACCTGTCTTTAAGAATTGTCAGATGCAGCCTGGCTGTCGTGGTTCAGTGGTTGAGCGTTGGTCAATGAACCAGGAGGTCACATTTCAATGATCAATGAACCAGGAGGTCACAGTTCAATTCCAATCGGGGCACATGCCTGGATTGTGGGTTTGATCCCCAGTGGGGGGTGTGCAGGAGGCAGCCAATCAATCAATGGTTCTCTCTTATCATTGATGTTTTTCTCTCTTTTTCCCTCTCACTCCTGTCTGAAATAAATAAGAATATATTAAAAAAAGAATTGTTAGGTGTATTTTAGAATGTCTGTTTTATTCTCACTCTTCTTTGGTTTATGAAATGTAGAATGAATTTTCCTGCCTATGGATAAGATAGAAAGATTTAACCCATAGATACCATGCAGGAGATAAACTAGCAGTCACTTTATTAACAAGTTTATTTGGTGACAGTGTATTCTTCCTTCAAGAAGATAAAAGTGTAAAGTGTCAGATAAGTTGTAATGTTGGGATCAATGTGAAATTTCACAGAAGAGCTCCGCTATAGACTGTCACACATAAAAAGGGACTCAAAACTGAGCTATTGTGCAGAGATAAAGATGAAGAAGTATTTTCAGAATGTTTTTCTTATGTGAACTTCAGTGTGGAATCCAGAAGTGACTCCGTTGATGCAGGTGCTAGAAAGATGAAAAGGAAAACAAAAAGGAAAGCATCATTTCTGAGATTCAAGAATTTCTCTGTAAGTAACCCAAACACAGAGCATAGCTGCAATTATAGCACCTAGAACCAAATCAAATGATGAATATCTTTTGTAATCTTAGGAGGGCATGGATTTTTATGTTTACCTGGCACCTTCATTTATTTTGTTTCTGTTTTTTTTTAACCTACATACCTCACACATACACACATGTGTGCTACACATGCGCACACAAGCATATGTGTAGACCCCAATGTGCATATTTGATCATTTCCCAGGTATCTAGGAACACTTATTCCCTGGAAGTGCACAGGGAAAAGAAGGCAGATTTCTCTAAAATGCTCCACGGAATTTCCCTTTTATGGGGCTGTTACCTCAAGGAGTGTGGGAGCATTGAGAGTACCTGTTCTTGCCCTCCACCTCCAGACCCAGGTACAGAACTTCTCTGCTGTCTGGACACTCTCTGGCAGTTTTGAAAGCTTGCCGTCCACATCCATGTCCTACAGTCTCAGCATATCTCGTGGGTGGGGATCTCTTTATCTTGTTTAATACTTGGCAGCTCCAATGTACATCTTATAAATGAATGTCTTACACTTCCTAGAAGCTTATAGTTGTGGTATAATTTTGTATATCCTTCCTGTAGAGAAATATGCTCATAAAAGGATTGCAGTTAAAATTTCCCGTAAACAATGTTCTTCTTAACTTTCTACATTAACACCCTTCTACACACATACACAGAATCATCAGAGCTCTGCATGCCAGAGTTCTTTACTCCCTGGTTGGTTACATATAAAATCATCTTTAACATATTATTTTCAGCAACCATGAATTCTACTGTCTTAAAGCACAGCCCAATTCCTATTTATCTCAAATACTACTAGATCCTTTTTCATGTGACCAAATTTCACATGATTTAATTTTTCCTAATAATGAGTGCCAAGCATAAATCAAATGGTTAATTAATACATGTTTGTTGGGTGCCTATGCACTTTGTCATTGTGCTAGGCTCTGAGTACACAACTTTGAGCTAGATACATGTGAAGTCTGTCCTTAAGCTATACATATGTCAGTTAAGATGACAAACAGTTAAACATACAATTGGAGAAGGATGCTTATGAGTACTTACCAGGGGAAACTAAGTTACTATTAGTGGGGAGACCAGTAGGAGGTTTAGAGATAGTTTTCTGGAGGAATAACATGTAAACTGAGACCTAAAACAAAATAGGAGTTACCCAATGCAATGGAGGCAATGGCATGGCAGAGGCAGCAGCATGATTGATTGAGATTTGAGAGAGAGAAAAGGGCCAAGACCAAGTCAGGAATTGAAAGAAAATCAATACCTAGAGCCATCCGTGTTTGTACTTTTCCATTTTTTTTTCTTTTTTTCTGAAGCCTTGGGACAAAGTGCCAAATACTGTGAAGGGTAGACTGACTGAAGCTGATTTGCAAAGGGGGTCTTAGATGAGAGGGTTTGTAGCCATCAACTTCCAGGCTATAAAAGAGTGTGGAGACAGATGCAGGAGTTAGAGGTTGGGACACGGTTTATGTAGAAGAATCAGTATGTTATGAGATGTGTCACCTCTCCTGAGGTCTGTGTGAGAGATGGTGCTCCAAGGGGATTTTTCTGACGACTTCATATGTGTCCCCACACGAGCTTGGGGGACACAGGCCTGAGAAAAATAAAGGATGAGATTCAGC
>NW_005876471.1:0-7276 GCF_000147115.1 Myotis lucifugus | reverse complement strand
CAGCAGACTGTAACAGCGAAGTATAAATTGTGATGTTGTTAGTGTTTTATCCTGTCCATGTGGACTTTCCTATTAATCTGGTGTGTGTGTGTGTGTGTGTCTTTTGGGGGAAGAGCTAGCTGGATATCAACCAAACAAACTTAGAGTTATTTTTCTTAAAGGAACTTTATCCAGGGTGATGCTCAAACAGGGACACTGAAAAGCAGCAACTGAGGGGGCTGATTTAAGGGGCCCTGCAGACATGTATCACCCTTGCCAGTGAACCAGAGGTGGGGGATCCTCACAAAGGGCCTATGTCAGAAAATCCCACTGTATTATGCAGAATTCTCTGGAACAACAGAAAAAGTAGAGATGTTGCAGAAGACCAAAGAAAACCAAGTGACACTTTAAAGAAATGGAGGGACACTGTTTAATTACACCAGCGGACCCAGGGAATAGCTTTCCAAATCTGAGTGCCGAAACATGCAGGGGGCTTCTTTTTATATCTCCCTGTGGTCTTTGTCCCGTAAATATGCATTATGCTTCCAGTCCTTTTCGTGGGCCTTGCAAGAAGGCCCCCAAGTGTTGGGGGTCTCCAGGCCATATCTGATGGTTTGGCCTGGCACCAGCATTAATAACCCTCCCTCCAGGGACAGTGAACTGTTCACAGTTTTATGGCCTCTGTAACAGGTTCTGCAAGACCAGTTTCTGGGAAAGGAGGTAATGACTTAATTATAGGTTAGCTTGCTGGCATGGATTCCAATTGCTAGCCCCCAAAATATCAGGGTTACATTTGAATTAGCCCCTTTTAGCCGAGAGAGAGAAAGAGAGAGAGAGAGAGAGAGAGAGAGAGAGAGAGAGAGAGAGAGAGAAAGAAAACATATATATGCAGTTGAAGAAATTGGCTTATGTGGAAGCTGACAAATCCAAAATCTTTAGGGTAGGCTGGCAGGTTGAAGACCCAGAAAAAAAGTTTATGTTGCAGCTTGAGTCTGAAGACAGTCTGGAGGCAGAATTCCCTCTTCCTTGGGGCCATGCCAGTCTTTTTTCTCTTAATGTTTGGAACTAATTGAATGGAGGTTAATCTGCTTTACTCGAGGTATATGGACTTAAATGTTGATTTCATTAAAAATTACATTCACAGCAACATCCAGACTATTTGACCAAATATCTGGGTACAGTGACCTAGCCAAGTTGAGACATAAAATTAACCATCACATTCACAAAACCCCTCCTACAGCCCTAGACATGTACATGTAAATGTACACTGAAATATACATGTAAAAGCCAATGTACATTCAGTGCCAGTCAAGAGAGAGAGAGAGCCTTCTGTTTCCATACTTCTGTCTTTTCATCTCCAACCATGGAGATGTCAGAAACCACACACGGGCAGGGAGAAAAGTTGGCTGAGTCCTTGTCCCACTGTAGGCTTCTCAGATGCAGAAGGTCAGGCCTGGAAGCCTCCAAACATCTTTAAATTTCAGAGCTTTTATTATTTCCCTGGATGGACATATTATTTACTCTTTAGGGCTGTAAAAAGTGACAGAGGACAAGGGAAGAAGACCTATTTCCATAGAGAAGGTTTGTAGGAACAAGAGGAAGAAATGTAGTTGCTTTATCCCCCTATCTTGATTGTGCTGCACTTTCAACAAACTGGTTCTGAAGAGAAGGATGCCTCTTTCTGCCATGATTTTAGCATCCCTTGTTTTGATGCTGTGTTAGGTGCCTATATGTTGGATTGTTATGTATTCCTGGGAATTGACCCCATTATCTTTTTTGTAGTGCCTCAATTTACTCCTGATAATTTTCTTTTTCTGTAGCCCCCTTTGTCTGAAATTAATATAGCTCTGCCCACTTTCTTTTGATAAGTGTTAGCATGGTATATCTTTTTCCATCACTTTACTTTTATTTTAATTTATCTTTATTGTTGAAAATATTACAGATGTCCCTCTTTTATCCCCCCATTTACCTTATCTACCCCATTCCCATCCCCTCCTAGGCCTTTACCACACTATTGTCTATGTCAATGGATTATGCATATATACATATAAATTCTTTGCTTAATCTCTTCCCACAACACCCACCCCTACCTTCCCTCTGAGATTTGTCAGTCTGTTCCATGCTTCCATGTCTCTGGATCCATTTTGTTTATCAGTTTATTTTGCTCATTAGATTCCACATATAAGTGAGATCATGTGATACTTGTCTTTCTCGGAATAGCTTATTTCACTTAGCATAATACTATCCAGGTCCCTCCATGCTATCTCAAAGAGTAAGAGATTCTTATTTTTTACAAATGCACAGTATTCCATGGTGTAAATCAGTGATTCCCAAAGGGGGCGCTACTGCCCCCTGGTAGGCGCTGCAGCGATCCAGGGGGGGGCGGTGATGGCCACAGGTGCATTTGGGGGCGATGAGTAACTGCTATTAAAATTTAAAAAAAAATTAATTTCCAGGGGCTGAGTAATATTTTTTCTGGAAAGGGGGCGGTAGGCCAAATAAGTTTGGGAACCACTGGTGTAAATGTACCACAGCTTTTTTAACCACTCATCTACTGATGGGCACTTGGGCTATTCCCAGAATTTAGTTATTGTAAATAGCACTGCTATGAACATAGAGGTGCATATATTCTTTCTGATTGTTGTTTACAGATACATCTTCTAGGGCAAGATAAACAAATGGGACTACATTAAAATAAAAAGCTGCACAGAAAAGGAAACCATCAACAAAATGAAAAGAGACTTCACTGTATGGGAGAACAATGATACTGATAAGGGGTTAATTTCCAAAATATATAAAGAATTCATACAACTTAACAAAAGGAAGACAAACAATCCAATTTTTTTAAATGGGGAAAAAAAAATTAAAATGACAATGAGGTATTTCACCTCACACCTTCCAAAATGGCTACTATCAACAAATGACACATTCTGGTGAGGATGTGGAGAAAAGGCAACCCTAGTATACTGCTGGTGGGCATGCAGACTGGTGCAGCCACAATGGAAAACAGTATGGAGTTTCCTCAACAGATTAAATATGGAACTGCCATTTGACCCAGGGATCCCACTTCTAGGAATGTATTTAAAGTGGGTTTCTTATAGACAGCACATAATGATTCTTGCTTTTAATGAACTCTTATCTCTCACTTATCATTGGTGTACTTAAGCCATTCATAATTAAATTGATTGATATCTTTGGATTACTATCTACCCTGTTTGTGATTGTTTTCTATTTGTTGACTTGCCCTTTTTTCTTTATTCACCTCTTTTTTCCCTCTTTTTCTGGTTTCATTTGAGCATTGCATATGATTCTCTTTTATTCCATCTGTTAACATATCAATTTTCATCTTTTAAAAAATTCTGCTCCTGAAGAGGACATTTTCTCCCATGCCTGTTTCTGTTCATTTGGAGGAGGTGAAACCTGCTGTCCTGGTTCATCCTGTTCTTGCTCCAGGTCTTCCAGGAGAGGGACAGCCTCTTCAGCACTCTCTGGACAGTGCTCCTGTGCCCAGGCCTGCAGCTCCCGGGCAGGATGGTCAGGAACAGCTCCAGCACCAGCAGCTCCAGGATCAGCTCCAGGATCAGGGCAAAGGGGCAAAGGGGCTCCCTTTTTTGTATTACAAATTGTTTTAATCTGGTACATAGAAAACACGCCTCAAGTTCTGTAATTCAGGAGCATATGAAGAAGTGAATTCGGGCAGTGACTATTAAGAACCTCAGGCAAAGCTGCTAGAACTAAGCCACTATGGAAGACGGTATGGAGTTCCCTCAAAAAGTTAAAAATGGAACTCCCATTTGACCCAGTGATCCCACTTCTAGGAATTTATCCCAAGAAACCAGAAATACCAATCAGAAAGGATATATGCACCCCTATGTTCATAGCAGCACAATTTGCCATAGCTAAGATTTGGAAACAGCCTAAGTGCCCATTAGCAGATGAATGGATTAGAAAACTGTGGTACATCTACACAATGGAATACTACGCTGCTGTAAAAAAGAAGGAACTCTTACCATTTGCAACAGCATGGATGAAACTGGAGAGCATTATGCTAAGTGAAATAAGCCAGTCAATGAAAGAAAAATACCACATGATCTCACTCATTTATGGATAATAAAGACCATTTTAAACTGAACAAAAATAGATACAGAGGCAGAGCAGCATTGAACAGACCGTCAAACTATAGCAGGAAGCCCAGGGAGGGTTGGTAGCGGGGGTAAGAGATCAACCGAAGGACTTGTATGCATGCGTATAAGCAAAACCAATGGACACAAGACACTAGGGCGTAGGGGAGGCCAAGGGAATGTCAAGGGGGGAAAAAAAGGAGACATATGTAATACTCTTTGTAATACTTTAAGCAATAAAAAAAAATACAGTCCTACCATATGTCCAGGAGGAGCAGAACCAGGAAAAAAAAAAAAAGACTAACACTAATGACTACCACCTGCACTGGCTTTAGCCAGAAAGGAATGTGCTGTGACTCCTAGCTGAACAGTTCATGGGTGGATACAGTCACGTGCTGCTTAGATTAGAGCTCCAAATGATGTCAAGGTGATCAATTCCTTTATCTAGTTATCTCTCGGTTATAGGTCATCCCCCTCCTTTAATTTCAAGGTCATAGCTTCACAGCACTTAGTGCAGTGAATAAGATAGCACAAACCAAAGCCCCTAGATGGAGCCTTGCTGCTGTGACTGTCCTAACAGATGTTATGTGCTCATCTCTGACCCAACTAAAAGTACTGCTGGCCAGGGAGGTAGGATACACTGATTGCCTTAGCCTAGGTCTTGGGCCCACCTTAAGCAGTGAGGGGTGGCAGGAATGTCTTCAGAGTTCACTGCAATGAGTTTGCGAAGGATGTGCAGATACTCTCCAGAAGGCTTGGGCTGTGGTTATAGAACAGTGGTTCTGAACCTGTGGGTCGAGACCCTTTCACAGGGGTCTCCTAAGACCATCGGAAAACACGTATATAATTACATATTGTTTTTTGTGATTAATCACTATGCTTTAATTATGTTCAATTTGTAACAATGAAAATACATCCTGCATATCAGATATTTACATTAGGATTCATAACAGTAGCAAAATTACAGTTATGAAGTAGCAAAGAAATAATTTTATGGTTGGGGGTCACCACGACATGAGGAACTGTATTAAAGGGTTGTGGCATTAGGAAGGTTGAGAACCACTGTTATAGAAGAATGGTAATGGATGCTGGGTAAGAAAATAACAAAAGAGATTGACTGCTCTTTTCCTTAGGTCTCAAGTTTCATGTCCCTTCCTTAGGAGGGCTTCCTTTGACATAGACACAAACTGAATTAGACACTTCTTTTATCATCTCTAAGCAGTCCCTCTCCTTTTCTTTCAAGGCAAAACATGTACTTTTGTACTCATCTGTGTGCTGCTTTGGTTAATATCCATTTCCCTCACAAGAAGGTGAGCTCCTTGAGGGCAGTAACTATATCTGTTTTGTTTATTGATGTTTCCTTAGCATCTAGAAACTGCCTAGCATATGGTGGGCTCCCCCCCAAAAAAAATCTATTGAAAGAAGTTACAGCAAATACTGCACTTTGGATATTTAATGGTTTTCAGATAAAGATATGGAGCAGAATTTTGTTTTTTGTTTTTTGGCTTAAAGATACATGGCCTGGTATGTCTAGGTTAACAAGTAGATACCTTTTATAGTAAGACGGTGCAGATAACAGATTGGACTAGTAGCATGCTTTATCAAATGCTTCTACAATAACCTTTACACTGCAGGAAAATGGAAAAAACAAACAAGTTTCCAAGAATCTATAAATCAACAGAGCATATTAAAGTGTTAGTGAAAAAACTAAGCAAATCTATATTGTTCACCCCCTCATCCTGTCTAGAGGAAGTACAGTCCTGTTATGAGCTGGCTTAGTGAAGTCCTACTGGTTGAAGCATGGAGACTTGGTTTTAGTTTCATTCGTCATTAGTTATTTAACTACTGAGAATTTTCATCTTAAACAGGAAAACTTCCTTATACCTATCTGAGCAAACACAGGGTGCCTCGGCTTCTGCCCCTGTAAACCGCGGATTAATAACAGGAACTGGCGATTGTGGTGAGGCTTAAACAAGTCAACACATGCAAATTATTCAACGTACTCACACAAGGAACAGCGCCTGGCACATATTAAGTGCCCAAGAAATGTTACGTATTATTATGAAGAGCTTGTATTAGTGCCTTATTTCCTTTATTATTTTATCTGAACAGCAATATTCTCCACCAGAGAACTTCTTTATATATTATCTTATCTGAATGTATGAGAGATTCAGCATTTAGTGTCTGTGGGGTGCCAGAGATACAAAGAAACATTAAACCCAGTCTTATCTTTAAGAAATTTGCAATCTCGTTCCAGCAGAGTATTTCATCCTGTGGCTTGATTTTAGAGACTGCCTTTCAGGGGAGCTAAATTTAGACGGTTAGCTCTTTTCCAGTCAGGATTCTCTAGCTTGAAAGGAACAGAATCCAACTCAAACTGACTTGAACTACAAAGTGGGTTTGTTAGCTCAAGTATGGGGCAATGAAAATAGTGTAGTATTTGGGGGTGGTTGGTCAGGGTCCCCACAGTGTTCACCGAAGGCCCAGATTTTCCCATCTGTTGGCTCCTGTCATCACAGGGATGGTGTCAAACCAAGACTGCCTACCCACAGGACGTCCGCTAGCTGGATATAGAGACGCTTCCTTGTTCAGATCCAGAGGAGGAGGAGCTAATTAACAGAAGGTCCCAGTTAACCTCTCTTCATGTGCAGACTAGGGTCAGATGCCCATTCTATTGCCAATCACTGGCAATGAAGATCACTCCTAGACCCATCAGGCCCACCTCTGAAGCTGGGAGTGGGGTAAACAACCAACAATTCCCAGTCTACCCTTTGAAGGGGGAACCACATCTTCCTTTTATTTCTGTTCTAATACATTCTGTGCCTGGTACAGAGAAGATGCTTAGTACATACTAATGGAAAGAATGGATAGTAAATAGACCGAACAAAGAATTATTTATTCACCTTACTTAAGCTTCCAGAGTCCTAGAAATGCTTGTCCCAGGAACTAGCACAACCAGTTTTTCCTTGTTTAATGGTCTTCTCTCTTGGTACCCATCACTGAGTAATTATAAGCTGTGATATTTGTCCATTCATTCCCAGGTCTTGGGGCATCTTTTGGCTGGTTGTATCATATGTTGTGGTAGATGAGTCAGTCTTAAGATTTGCGCCCACAGAAATTGGAATTTAAGCTTCCTCTTTATTCTAACTCTGAGGTTAGGGAAGCAGCTGTTGATG
>NW_005876470.1:0-9947 GCF_000147115.1 Myotis lucifugus | reverse complement strand
GACCACCTAGAGAGGGATGCCCATGGAGCCCAGGTGTTACAGACCCCAGCTCTTCCATTCCTCTGAGGCCAGTCTAGCTCATGTGAAAGAAAAAGCATTCAAAGTGGCCCGGCCCCAGGCACTGCTCGACAGCAACTGCATGAGAAATCCTGGCCCAGTCCACCCCCAGATTCAGGAGCAAGTTTGTTTTAAGCTGCTTTAGCTTAGAGCTGCTAAGCAGTAGCTAAGTATGTTTGTATAGTTAGACTATTCTTTGCTGTTAGGTTGTTAATTCATGTGCTATCTCACTGAACCCATTTAGTCTGTAAATTAAATCGTGTGATGTGATGAAGATTAGATGAGATAATGTAGGAAAGTATTTTGAAAAGACAGTGTGTAAAAATTTCACTATTTTGCCCTAACCAGTTTGGCTCAGTGGATAGAGCTTCGGCCTGAGGACTGAAGGGTCCCAGGTTCAATTCTGGTCAAGGGCATGTACCTTGGTTGTGGGCACATCCCCATTAGTGGGTGTGCAGGAGGCAGCTGATTGATGTTTCTCTCTCATCAATGTTTCTAACTCTCTATCCCTATCCCTTCCTCTCTGTAAAAAATATCAATAAAAATATATATTTTTTAAAAAATTACCATTTTTCTTTTCTTTTTTTTTAAACAATGTTCTTACCTAATCTTAGCAGAAGTTTAATGTGGAGAAGGTATTTGTACTCCCATCACTAATGCAATCTGTTTAGAGGTAAAATGGGTTGATATTTTCTCACATTTATTAAGTCTCAGGAACTAAATGAAAAAATTAGATGAATCATTTAGTCTGTGTGTACAAAGCAGCCAAATTGACACAAGTGTTAAAATCCCTGAGAATAAAGATAGAAAATTCTGTATCTTGCTAACTTGGCTTCAAGCTTTTCAGGTTGTAAATGGAGCTGTAGCACAGAGTAAGCCTGTTCCACGTGACCGTGTGCTGTCAATTCCGTGAAGATCTGCTTTCAGGGTAGGTTTCTGCACAGCCATCTGCATTTAGACCTGCTGTCCACAAGGTGGAGGCAAAGATTTTTACGTGAAACAGGCATGCCTTCCCGAGGCTTTTCATGGCGCAGCATACACTGATGCAAAGATTCCTACTTCTGATGTTGAAGAGTGAGGACACACATTTTTAGGAAATTTCTTCCTGGGGTAGACACAACACAGGAATCCCAAACTCCTGACCTATGGATGGGTAAGAAGGTACTATCATTAACTACAAACTAGAATTTGCCCCAAAGCTTAAATTAATGAAAGTAGGAGCCTTGTGGTGGTGAGTGTGGTTGAAGGCACAACTAAGTACCCTCTTAGTTTAATGAAGAAAAGAGTATTTCAGAGCCTGGAAGAAATGGACAAGAATGAATAACCACTGGGAGAGGCTATCTTTTACTTGAGTACCTATGGCTGGGTTTTCTTTAATGGAAGACAAAAATTTCATTTTATAATTGACACAATTCTCATAATGCAATGGCCAATTGAGATAAAACCGTGTTAGAAATTTACCCTTGCGTGATATAGTCAGTCACTGAGCCAACAGGTGCTTAATTAGTTTATCTCAGATGCTTTTATTTTTTTACTTTGGGTGAGGGTGCCAAGCTTCTAAAGCAGTTACAGTATTTGCAGGCGGGTTTTCACAGCAGTTTCCAATTAAGAGTGATTAAATCCAAATTTCTGAGTGGGGGGAGGTTCTCAGCTCCACTCCGTTTTGTGTCCCTTCAAAATTCTTCAAGATGATTCTAATGTGCAGTTAAGGTTAAGAATCACTGGTGGAGAAGTTGGGTGGGGATGAGACTCATGTGGTGGGAAGAGGTGCACACATTGGAGACCAGAGGCATAAATAGACAACTTTCTGAGCCTTTATTTTTAGCTATTTATCTCCAAAGTAGGTAAACTGTCAAGGTGAGTAAATTCTTGATTTATTAGAGCATATGGCTGTTGAATTAAATGACAAAATAGAAGTGCTTTTTCCTTGTTATGCTTTTGAATTAAAATCTCCATAAACAGGCGCTTTGCTTTTCCCAAGAATTTCATGGTGAAGCCTTAATTAATACACTAATCCCATGTAGACCTTTTAAGGGGATAGTTCCCAGGTGGTTGTTTAAAAATCGTCTCTGGGATGACTTAGGAATCCAGAAAAACACAGGAAGTTAGTAGTGAAACTTGAAAGACTTTAAACCTTGTAAAGGACAACAAAAATAACAGAAGTTGTGTGTGATGGTTAAGTTTTATGTGTCAGCTTGGCCAGGCTATGGTGCCCACTTGTTTAGCTAAGCATCAGTGCAGATGTTGCTCTGAAGGTATTTTGTAGATGTGATTAACATCTATAACAGCTGTGGGCAAACTACGGCCCGCGGGCGGGATCCGGCCCGTTTGAAATGAATAAAACTAAAAAAAAAAAAAGACCGTACCCTTTTATGTAATGATGTTTACTTTGAATTTATATTAGTTCACACAAACACTCCATCCATGCTTTTGGTCCAGTTTAAGAACCCATTGTGGCCCTCGAGTCAAAAAGTTTGCCCACCCCTGAACCAGCTGCCTTTAAGTAACATTACTTTTGAGGATGCACGTGGGCTTCATTCAATTCGTAGAAGGCCCTAAAAACAAAAGCTGAGGGTTCATATAGGACAGGATTTTAAAAAGATTCCCAGGTGATTCTAATGTGCAGCCAAGATTGAGAACCACTGGTATAGGAGAATTCTCCTTTAAACTGTAACGTGAAAACCCTGCATGTTGGCCTGCCTTAGTGCCTTCACACTTGCGAGCTCCACAATTGAGTAAGCCGATTCCTTAAAATAAACTCTCCATCTCTCTGCCCCTATTACTCTGATTTCCCGGAGAACCCTGACTGATGCAGTTTATAAATGTCATTCTTAGAAATGAAGTAGATTTCTGTTTGTTTGTGTCTATCAAGATGCCAGGTTTTTGAATGAAAGTGGTATATAAGGTATAAAAATTGAGGACTACTTATATAACTGACATTAGCCAGTCAAATAAGCTATGGGTGAGAGGATATGGGCATTCAGTAACATTTCTTTAATGTTGGGAAGCACTTAGGAAGAAAGCCTAGATTTTGGCAAATTCTCAAAGGTTTCAGCTGCCTACAAAATGGAATGGAGGCAGGCATAATAATGCATGTAAGGTTTAAAATTAAAACTTCTGTACTAAGCTGATGAAGTATTTAGGTCAGTGATTCTTACTATTAAAAAAATCATGAAAGTTGTTTAGAGCTCCTTGGGAAAGATAGCCAGGGCATCATGGGAACATTGCTTCAACCAGTCATACAATATTTAGTGAATACTTTGTGACAAAAATCTTCCAGTTCTACCTACTCAGCCATAAAAATACTTGACCAAAATGGACTAGTTTTTAGCAGTTACGGAACAATTCATAAATGTAATTTCTCAAGAACAAGAGACTTTTCCAAAATTAATTTCTCAAAGCAGTAATTCTGGGTGATATCTCAAGGAAAGGGGTCAGTGGTTAAATTCAGGAAAAACTAAATTGTATGCAGTAAATTGTGACTCTCCCAGGGTGATGTGCTATGTTTGTTTCGAAAACCAAATTGACCAGGGGTATTCTTCAAGTATTCCCATTAACCTTGCATAGCATGCTGGAATTGAAAGCTAGATCTGTTTTTGTTGTTGTTGTTGTGTATTACTTTTGCCTTTATGGAGTCTCATTCTCCTCATACTTTTATCAGTGATGCCTACATCCCAGAGTAGGTTTTGAAGCTTCAGCAAGGTAATTTTGGAAGGAAAAAGAATTTTAAAAAATTAAAAAATGCTGCCTAAATATGTAGTGGATAGTTTGTTGCTTTTGCTACTTTGTAGCATCTGATGAACTTCCCTATTTGAGGTTAATTTCCCATTTTGAAATGTTCGAGGTAGGTAGGACTGTACCTTCTATAGAAGCTGCAAGGGGCAGGCATTTTATTCTCAGTTCATGGCAGTTTACATGTCGGGTGCTTGACCTTGGCTTAGTTGATGAAATGCTCCCTACTGGACTTAAAATCTTGAGGAGTGATCAGGGATGACTTTGGTTAATGTGCCTGCAGTTATATTTGCTATAAAACATGTTTCATCTCTATATGTAACTCTGTATCTCCCATTAGATGAACTCGAATTCCTTGAGGCAATTAATTATAAATATAGGTTTTCCTTGACTT
Organism: Myotis lucifugus; assembly: GCF_000147115.1. Lineage (NCBI taxonomy): Eukaryota > Metazoa > Chordata > Mammalia > Chiroptera > Vespertilionidae > Myotis > Myotis lucifugus. Next base: position 5,764 of record NW_005876470.1, on the reverse strand, counting down.
GTATTGGTTTCAGAGAGGTATATATTCTGAAAAAAAAGAATCTTTCTTTCAAAGCAAAATATGTTAAGTTAGAACACCTTCATTTTCTCTGGGCAAAGAAAGCACATAGAATATAATCTATAATCTATCTATCTATCTATCTATCTATCTATCTAAATATATATATATTTAATTAAATCAAGCTGAAATTAAGATGTCTTTAGAACTTTGATTCAATAAATTGCTCTTAGGGGTAATCTTTAGTAAAATTAAACATTTTCAGCCCACAAAGATTTTTTATTTTTTGCAAGGCAGGTACTACCTAACTAATGCCATACAATTTGAAGCTGGGAACAAGAAGGTATTCTCAAGAGTTTTCTCCTCCTCCTCCTACTCCTTTTAGAAGTGTGCTATCCTAGGCTATTTCTGGTGGAAGCTGGCTAACTTTTCCTTAATACCACCTAAGCCTAAGAAGCAATTAAGGAATGGAGCTGAGTGTGTTGGGAACTGTAAATGGATGCTTAAAGTGGTGAGTATTTTAGAGAGACCCAGCAGAGATCTAGAAAAAAGTAGGGGCTGTGAAGTTGAGGCTGTCTACTATAGTATCTTTGTGAAAATCACAGGTGTGGAGAGCGGCTACAGTGTTTGGACAGGTTCAAGCCTCGGACTAATGAGAGGGCATGGGCCTTTCATGGCAAAACCACATGCAAGTCCTAGCTTGGAGGGCAAAGCCCTCCCAGCACAATTATAGCCAAAGGCTATAGTTGTAAGCTTGACCTTATGGTCCAAACCTGTGGTCCCATGTGGCTGAGTGATATGGGCTACAGGAGGTACAGCAAGGAGACAAAGCTTGATCAGGTGCATGTAATTGAGTAGATTCAAAACCCGAGAGAACATTGTAAACATCTTGACCACACCCTTACTTTGCCTCCTGGAATCTCTATAATGAGCCAGGGTGTAACACCTTTACCACCAAAGCTTGACCAGACCCCGCTGACTGCTTCCGCTTTAGGTGAGGTGCCCCAGCACTGACTGCTGAGTGGGCTGCAAGTCAGGGCCAGAGAGAGCCCTGAAGAGAGAAGCAGGGACTGATCACTTGCCTCTCTCTTTCTCTCTGAGTCTTGCAAGCTGCTGTGCCTCCATTTTTTCTCCAGGACTCCACAGGGGCTGCTGATCAGCCCTGCCTTTCTGATGAGGCCCCATTGATAGGCCCAGAGACGCTGACTGGCATAGAAACTGACCAATCAGAACCAAATATGGGGCCTTAGAGGTGTTTCTGTCCAGGGAGAGTGGTAGATCCCAAGGCTGGCTCCAGCAATGACCTTTGCAAATCTACAGAAAGTGCTCATCAGTGACAGCCTGGACCCCTGCTGCCAGAAGATCCTGCAAGATGGAGTGCTTCAGCTGGTGGAGAAGCAGAACCTGAGCAAAGAGGAGCTGATAGCCGAGCTGCAGGACTGCCTTATTGTCTGCTCCACCACCGAGGTGACGGGGGAAGTCATCACTGCAGCAGAGACGCTCCAGGTGGTGGGCAGGGCCGGCACCGGCGTGGACAACATGGATCTGGAGGCCGCCAGGAGGAAGGCCATCCTGGTCATGAACACTCCCAATGGGAACAGTCTTAGTGCTGCGGAGCTCACCCGTGGGATGATCATATGTCTGGCCATGCAGATTCCCCAGGCGACGGCTTCGATGAAGGATGGCAAATGGACTGAAAGAAGTTCATGGGCACCGAGTTGAATGGAAAGACCCTGGGAATTCTTGGCCTGCGGAGGATTGGAGAGAGGTGGCCATCCAGATGCAGTCCTTCAGGATGAAGACTGTAGGGTACGACCCCATCATCTCACCAGAGGTCTCGGCCTCCTTCAGCATTCAGCAGCTGCCCCTGGAGGAGATCTGGCCCCCCTGTGACTTAATCACTGTGCACACCCTTCTCCTGCCCTCCACGACAGACCTGCTGAATGACAGCACCTTCGCCCTGTGCGCTTGGTGAGCTGCGCCCGTGGAGGGTTCATGGACGAGGGCATCCTCCTGTGGGCCCTGCAGTTGGGGCAGTGCGGGGCGCAGAGCTGGATGTGTTCACGGAGGAGCTGCCTCGGGACCGTGCCTTGGTGAACCAGGAGAACGCCATCAGCTGCCCCCACCTGGGCGCCAGCATCAAGGAGGCCCAGAGCCTCTGAGGGGAGGAGATCGCTGTCCAGTTCGTGGACATGGTGAAGGGCAGAACCCTTGCGGGGGTCGTGAATGCCCAGGCCCTTACCAGCGCTTTCTCTCCGCACACCAAATCTTGGATCGGTCTGTCAGAAGCTCTGGGAACCCTGATGCGAGCCTAGGCAGGGTCCCCCAAAGGGACCATCCAGGTGGTAACAGGGCTTATCCCTGAAGCATGCTGGGAACTGCCTGAGCCCCGAAGTCATTGTCGACCTCCTCAAAGACGCTTCTAATCATGCGGATGTGAACTTGGTAAATGCCAAGCTGCTGGTAAAGGAGGCCAGCCTCAATGTAACCACCTCCCATAACCCCACTGTGCTAGGAGAGCAAGGATGCAGGGAAGGCCTCCTGAGCATGGCCCTGGCAGGTGCCCCCTACCAGGCTGTGGGCTTTGTCCAGGGCACCGCACTTGTTGCAGGCACTCAACGGAGCAGCCTTCAGACCAGAAGTGCCTCTTCCAACCCTGCCATACTGCCTACCATGATTGGGCTCCTGGCAGAGGCAGGCATGCAGCTGCTGTCCTACCAGACCTCGGTGGTGTCCAATGGGGAGACCTGGCATGTCATGGGCATCTCCTCCCTGCTGCCCAGACTGGACGCCTGGAAACAGCATGTGACCAAGGCCTTTCAGTTTCATTTCTGACCTTGAGGATCACCAGGACCAGCCTTGGGGGCTTTGTGATCAACAATGAGAGGTCACATTCCTGGGGCTGACACCACTTATGTGGTCTGACCCCTGTAATAACCACTTAATAAACAGCCCCTCCGCCCAAAAAGAACCAAATCTGGGTCAACTGTGAGGAGCCAATGGCTGCCTAGGAGGAAGAGCTTTTGATGCTGACTGGCATAGAAACTAACCAATCAGAACCAATCTGGGTCAACTGTGAGGAGCCAATGGCTGCCTAGGAGGCGGAGCTTTTGACGCTGACTGGCATATAAACCGACCAATCAGAACCAAATTGGCCGGCAGAGGCGGGCAGTTGGGGTCGAGATCAGGTTGGCAGGGGAGGGCAGTTGGGGGCAACCAGATCTGCAGGGGAGGGCAATTGGGGGCGATCAGGCAGGCAGGCAGAGGCAGTTAGAGGCAATCAGGCAGGTGAGCGTTTAGGAGCCAGCGGTCCCAGATTGTGAGAGGGATGTCCAACTGCCTGTGGGATTGGGCCTAAACCGGCAGTCGGACATCCCCCAAGGGGTCCCTGATTGGAGAGGGTGCAGGCTGGGCTGAGGGACCCCCCCCCACACACACACACTCCGTGCACGAATTTCATGCACCAGGCCACTAGTCTGGCTATAAAATAAAGACTCGGTTTGCAGACTGTGGCACTGTCTCTCCATCAGAGAGGGCAGCATCCCACCTAGCCCCAGCTTTATTCTCTTGTCTGTCTGCTCCATCCTTCACCACCCCCTCTCAGGTTCACCCATGGCTGTGCCGGCATGGCACACACAGGAATACTGCTGGAGGTCTGCACTGTAACATCACCCTCAGAAACATTTATGGTTTGCGTTGTATTCCAATTTATTTTGATAGCAAATCATATTTATTGTACAAAGATATTGGAGCTGATGAAAATTAGTGAGTACCAAGTTGCCTCCCTGAGAGCCCTGGTTTGGCCTAGGTTAGGCTTCAGATGGCATTTCCAGGAAGGTTCCAGCTCTAGATCTATGAGAATAATGGAAATGAATGTTAGAAACACAGAGCTAATGGGAAGCAATTATATAACACTGCTCAGCAGTCAAGTTATCTTTCTGTTTCAAGATAAACCTGTCTAGCATGACCCATGTATCCCCCATGGCCCACCTAAGGAGTCCAGAATAAAAAATGTAGGAAATTCCCAAGACCTGCATATAAAACCATCCCGTACACTTAGGGACATTATGCACTTTTTTTTTCTTTAAGGATGTGTGTAACTTACTGCTTTGTGAGAGTGAATACTCAACTGCCAGAGCAGAAAAGGCAGCGACCAATGAATGGCACATGAGCCTCCCCTCCCCTGACTTCCAGTCCCGGGATTGAGATAATATTCAGTAGTTATATTTCAGTAAAACCCAGAATGGGAGTTGTTATCAAATCGCCTCCTTTGTAATGAGGCAAATGTGTCTTCTACCCCTTCTCCAAGACAGTACAGTGGAGTTGTATCACAATTCTATCTGCACAGTGCGAGAAATTCCATCTTCCATTGTTCTCATGGAGTTTACGCCTTGGAGTGAGGTTTCTCCCATAGTGTGAGCACCTGGCTGTGCTGAGTGTGATTCTGGTACTTGGAGTATGTTTTCACTCAACCCTATTGTGCAGTGAGAACCGACTTCTTCCTCCATTGGCAACCCCGGGAACACTAATCCTCTCTAAAGCTGAAGGGAAAAGATAACTGGCTTTGTGGGACTTATTGCGAGACAGTAATTCTCTTGTCCAGTGGGCCAGCAAATGTGGTCACAATCAATTTAGGGAATTGAAGAAAAAATAAGAGGGTCAATAACTGTCAGGACAACAACTCAAGTTTCTAATAGTTTAGCTAAGAATGAAATAGCATCGAACTGTAGGTGAACCTAAGAATGGGAACACCTGCGACAAAGGCTTCTGCTACTACAAACTGTTCAAAGCTCTGCAGAGGGCTGGGCATTCACTGAAAAGAAATACTTAGCCAGCCAGAGTCGGTTTACTGGTTTTAGGAACTGAGGAGAAGCGTTCCTCTTAGGATCGTGTGAGGCATTAGACCTCACACAAGCCAGAGTTCTCTCCTGAGAGCAGGATGGGGACAGAGGGCTGATAGTTGCCGAGTGCAGTGCATAAGCCTTGTTCTATATGTGGGCTGTATTTTTTAACTCTGGTCTTTCTGACTAGCGGTCTGGATAGGAGTTTTGTGTCCAGAAACTTTTATATAACTTAATTTTTAAAAAAGAATCTGTTGTGCATCTTTGTCAAATGGAAAACTAGCATTAGCCTGCCTAAAAATGGTTTTAGAAACTGCTTAACACTAGACATGTGCCACTTTTGCATTGGGGATCTTACTTGTTCTAGTCAGAGTAAAATCATAGAAGCAGCAGCAGGGAGAAAACTTTGCTAGTGAAATAGGAATTTTAGGGGAATATAGGCAGGTTTAGGGAATGTTTTGAAGTGGGGTCCATGGAAAAAAACACAGGGCTACAGACTGGGAGAAGATACATTTACATAACACAAGGAAGCCAAGTGCAGCTACATTTCATAAGACAAGGGAACTGGAAGTAGCCAAACAAGGTCTCTATTTACAAAATGAAGGAGGAGGAAGAAAGCCCAGAAGGAATGGGAGGACAATGAGGGAGGAGGGCCTCAGGAATTAGTATAGTAACCAATTCGAAATGGAATATTAACCAATCAGAGAGGATATCAGGACACAGGAACTGCAGCCTTTATAAACCATGTAAACAGGAAGTCAGTGGGACTCTTTTCCCCTCCCCACGTGGGAATCTGTACTTGTTCTTCAATAACGCTGCACCTTTGCTATACTACCCACTGCCCCTGGATTCATTCACTCTGGCAGACAAAGAATCATGAGTTCGAGTCCAAAAGTTCTGTTTTACTAGTATTACTGCTACTGTTT
>NW_005876469.1:0-9949 GCF_000147115.1 Myotis lucifugus | reverse complement strand
TCCTGACTGGGAATAAGAACCGTGGACTTCCTGGTTCATATGTCGATGCTGAACCACTGAACCACATCAGCCGGGCTAGTTGAATCCTTTTCCCCTGCGTTCATGTGCGGATGGCGAGACCCTTGTTTGTAGGATAAAGGTGTCTTACAATGTTAACATGTGAGAGAGAGGTCCACTCTTCTTTTCCCATTACTTCTTTTGATGACTTAATTGTACATGATACAGAACATTCACCGGGCATGGAAAGAAAAGGCAGATTGATAGCTTCTCATATTCTTCTGTAATATGGCGAGAGAAAAGGAGGAAGAGTCTGGTGAAATGGCCTCACTCTAAAGGTGTCAGTATATTTCCATTTTTATCTTTTTTGTTGTTAAAATTGGCCCTGAAGGAATCAATCTTGAACAAAATCAGAAAAAAATTAAAAGCATTATAGAATATAGGTAGGCAAAGTGATTTTGTACTAATAATCACCTTCCAAAGATTGTTTAAAATAGAGTTTAAGTCCTAGCCCAAGCATGTCAAACTTAAAGGCTAACACGGGCCAAATAAATGAGGCATGCGCTCATAGGCCACGAGTTTGACATGCTTGCCCTAGCTTATTTGGCTCAGTGGACAGAGCATTGGCCTGAGGACCAAGCATGGCCCCCTGTTTAAAAGGTTTGAGGACCCCTGCTACAAAGGGCTGAGCAGGGTTTTAGCTGCTTCTTACTGCAAGGAGAACAGAGTTTAGAGTTTGAATTCTGCCCAAATAAGAAAGGCTTAGTGACCGACCGACTTGGCTCAATGGTTGAGTGTTGACCTAGAAACTAAGGAGGTCATGGTTCCTAGTCAGGTCATTTGCCCTGGTTGTGGACTTGATCCCCAGTGTAGGGCATGTAGGAGGCAACCTATCAATGATTCTCTCTCATCATTGATGTTCCTCTCCCTCCTTCCCTCCCTCCCTCTCCTTTTCCTTCTGAAATCAATAAAAAAAATTTTTTTAAAAAAGAAAGGCTTAGTAAATAAATACCTTGAGCCTTCCATTGAAACATAGAAGGGACACGCCATAAGAATAAAGAGTATGTACTTGAACTAAGGAATTTTCCCTAAGTGAAAATCCAAACTGTCATCCAGATAAAGTTGTAAAGCTAAAGTTCCATGAGGTCTAGGTGGTGACACAATTTTTTAACAGCCTATTAAGAGAAAAAAATCTAAATGAGAAGCTAACATAATCCCATTCTCTGCAACATACCTGCAATGGTCAATGAGCAATAAAGGATTACTAGTAATACAAGGAAAGAGAAAAATATTTTTTCACTCAGAAGGGGAAAAAACCCCACAAAAAACTTCTTGAAGACATTGGAGAGGGATCAACAACAGGCAAAAACCAAAGGAGAGTTAACTCACCTGTGGTCAAAGGAAAAAGTTTTCAAGAGAGACCAGCCTGAGAATGGCCTAGATCAGTGATGGCGAACCTATGACACACGTGTCAGAGGTGACACGCGAACTCATTTTTTTGGTTGATTTTTCTTTGTTAAATGGCATTTAAATATATAAAATAAATATCAAAAATATAAGTCTTTGTTTTACTATGATTGCAAATATAAAAAAATTTCTATATGTGACACGGCACCAGAGTTAAGTTAGGGTTTTTCAAAATGTTGACATGCCGAGCTCAAAAGGTTCGCCATCACTGGCCTAGATGTTAGCACTGATAATAAAGACTATGAGGTATTGGTTACAAATGTGTTAAAGGAAAAGGTGGTTATATTGAGAGACTAGATGGGGATCTCATAAGAGAAGTGGGAACTATCAAAGAAAGAGTGAAACGGAAATTCTAGAAGTGAAAAAATACTCTATGAGATGAAAATATTTATTAGAGAATACTGGACAGAGTAATAAACTTGAAGATAGGTCAATAAAAATTACCCAATCTGAGGAATACAGAGAAAAATATCTCTTCCTTTATAACATTAAATAAAATAACATAAAATAGCTATGTTGTTACTTGTAAGAAAATCTCAAGCAATTTAAAATCTGTGTACATAGAGAACCAGAAAGAGAGGAGAGAGAGAGAGAGAGAGCGAGAGAGAAAGAGAGAGAGACATGGGGTAAAAACAAATCTATCCATTTATCTATTCTCAATATTCTGAAATATTATTTTAAAATGTTAAATATCTAAGAAGCTCAGCATACCCCAAGTAGAACAGATGCAAAGAAAACCACACTTTGCATATTATAGTCAAACTTCTAACAAAGAACAACATTGTGCCTCAAAACAAGGCTGTGGTCTAATATGTAGTTGATTCTAAAACACACACACACACACACACACACACACACACAATTTATTTATTTATTTTTTTTTTAAATTTTTTTATTGCTTAAATTATTACAAAGAGTATTACATATGTCTCCTTTTTTTTTCCCCGCCCTTGACAATCCCCTGGCTTCCCCTACCCCCCAGTGTCTTATGTCCATTGGTTATGCTTATATGCATGCATACAAGTCCTTTGGTTGATCTCTTACCCCCCCCCCCCCCTCACAATCAGCAGTAGAATCCAAGGGTATAGAAGGAACATGCCCTATCTATGAACAAACAGACCAGGGTTTGAATTCTTACTCTGATGTTTAATGACTGAGCCCTTGGAGAAAGGGGCGCTCTGTGCCACATTTCGTCCTCAGTAAGATTGCCAGTAACCATAGGTACCCCATGGGGCTGTTGTGAAGGCTGAATGAGATAAGGGTACATGCACAGACTTAATGTAATGCCACATAGGAGGCATTATGCTCACTTCCTTCCTCCTTTCCTTTCTTCTTTCCGGGCGTTTAGCGCGCCTTTGAATATAAATGATTCTGGTGATTCTGTGATAGAAGACATGAGGTATGTTTTATGAGAGAGAGAAATCCACTTTCTAATCGTAAGTTAAAGGCCCCTGGTAATTTTAACTTGATTTTTAAACGAGTTCATATATTGTTTCCACTTGCAAGGATTTGGAAGACATGCCTGGGAAACATAGAACTCTGAAAACGTGCTCATCTGTGTTTTTTAGCAACTTAATAATAGTTCATGTTTGCTAACGTTTTCATGGTATTCGTGTGTCCGTGAGGTTTCAGGATGAAAGCATCTTTGAAATGTGTTGATAAGTGTGTGCTCAGAGAGAGAAAATTCACTGCCATGCCTCGTGGTACCGCATGAATGGTGGTGAGAAGGGTAATTCATACAATTAAGGATGGTGAGCATTATTTCATTTCTGAAAAATTAAATTGGTTTTGCTATGCCAAAGGCTTTTCAGGGCAACTTGAGAAATACTTGAGACACTGGTTAGGCCACTTATGTGTTAGTAAATAAGCATGTATCACTGGAAATATTTCTAAATTGGTAAAAGAGATCAACTGATAACTCTCCCCTATTAATTATCTTTCTATCCTCTTGAAATCTCACCATTTGATTATAAAAATAATGCTTCCATGGGACTCTTTTTCCCACTGAAAGAAGTTTTATGATTCTCTTTTATAACTGATTAAAATGTATCAGCCTGTTTAAGTATGTCATCCCTTATTACCATATGAACACACTCCAGTTCCTCTGTTAGACTAAGTGCATTGGTAATTTCCATTAACCCAGAAATTGGTGAAAGTCATTTGCTCTTACATTTAAAATTTCTTAACTTGCCTTTTAAAAAAATAAGTGTTGTCATCTTATTAATTATCACTCTACTTATGCATACCAAGTTCGATGTGACCTTAACAGATTGGACAACCAGAATTATGCTCTTGGTTCCCCTGCGGGAAAATGCCTCCCGATTTCTGTTGGGTGATTAGGCTTCTGTTTTGCACTTGCTGTTCTGTACTGAGTTCTTCAATTTGAAATTTTGTGGTCAAATCCAACACCAAGACGGTGATGCGCTCTCTGAATTTTAATGAATGTTTACCAGCGATTACTATTCATAAGAATGGCTATGAATGTGGGCACAATCTGGTTTCAAAGACCATGGCGTGTGTTGCTTATGGGAACTCTAGTAGTGACAAAAGGCGGATAAAATCTTGGGAAGCAGGAATTACTGTTTACTTGATTGACATCACAGAAAACTGGTTGTGTTGGGGTCCCCATCCGCTCCTGAAAGAGGAGAACCACACTGTCTTGGTTCTTAGACTTCTATACATTGGATTGTCCACTGTCCATAACTTAGATTCTATAAGAAAAAAAAATATCACAGTGCACCGGTATACATAAGTATTCTGAGTTAGTGAGGCAGTAAACTGAATGTTGTTGCCAAAATGAATATTTGAAAGTTAGCGCTAGTTTGAATGTCCTTTTTGAGCAGCTTTGGTATTTCATTAATGAGACGGCCAGTTAAAATACCCCTGTGCCAGGAAGTTAGGGACACATGATATAAGACAAATATCATAAGGTCTCTGAGATCAAAGAGCTTTCAGAACTAATGAAATGTTCTTTATTTGGTTATTTCCTATCCTTTAAAAAAATAACACCAGGGAGAACAACATATGAATGGGTGAATTTTACCCAAACTCTGATAATATTTCAATCATATTAAATGCATGCCTAGTAAGCCGGGGTCAGCCAGCCAGAGCTTGGTCTTTTCTAGGATGATTAATTGTCCTGGTTGCAGCTTTCATCAGTGATTCTGATCCCTTTAAGGAACTGAGAGCAAAATCAAACCCATAAAGAAAGAGAAGGTGCCCTGACTGGTGTTGCTCAGTGGCTAGAGCACAGGTCCATGCACCAAAAGGTTGTGGGTTCGATTCCTGGTCCAGGGCATGTACCTAGGTTGCAGGTTTGATCCCTGGCCTGGTTAGGGCTCCTGTGGGAGGCAACTGATCGATGTGTCTCTCTCACATCAATGTTTCTCTCTCTCTCTATCAACCTTCCCCCTCCTTCCCTTACACTCTCTCTCTCTCTCAAAAAAAAAAAATCAATGGAAAAAATTTCCTGGGGTGAGGATTAACCAAATAAATAAATAAATAAATAAAAAGAAAGAAAGAAAGGAAAGGCAACAGACAGCAGAGAGATTGTCTTACCAATTGATTGCTTGCAAAGACATTTTTCTTAACTGTTGAGTTCAGATAGATTTCTGGAAATGATAATAATTGATGAAAGAGAAGTTTTCCCCCTAAAGTCTAGTTTGCTCATCTTTGAAACTGGACACAGTCCTCTGTTACATTTCCTCATTTCACGGGCTAACATAGCACTGTGAAATTGTAACCTTAGATGTCTTAGATAATGCACAGTATGTTGAAGAAGCATGATCCTTACTTTGGCAGGCAGAGCATAATTTTGTTAGCAAGTCTTTTATATCAATACTTATTTAGTTCTAATTATATACCTCCTAGAGGCCCAAGGCACGAAATTCGTGCAGTGGTGAGGGGGTGTCTCTCAGCCCAGCCTGCGCCCTCTCACAGTCCAGGACTCCTTGGGGGATGTCCGCCTGCCAGCTCAGGCCTGATTCCCCTGAGGGAATCCCCTAAGCTCAGGCCTGATTCCCCTAAGCTGGCAGTCAGACATCTCTCTCACAGTCTGGGCCTCTTGCAGTCTCAGACTCCTTGCTCCTTATTGCCCTCCTGCAGTAAAGGCTGGAGAGGCTCCTGGCTGGCGAGCACAGCATTGGTGATAGGAGCCTCTCCAGCCTCTGAGGCAGTGCTAAGGAGCAGCAAGGCCAGCTTCTGGCTGAGCAGTGCTCCCCCTGCAGGAGCGCACTGACCACCAGGGGGCAGCTCCTGTGTTGAGCGTCTGTCCCCTGGTGGTCAGTGCACATCATAGAGACCAGTTGTCCACAGTTCGGTTGATTTGCATATTAGGGTTTTATTTTATAGGATATCCCCCAAACATATGTATGCATATTAATATACTATGTTTTTATATATTAATATTTATGAATATATTAATATCATTCTTATAAGTCAGCACAGTGAGAATTATAGGCATTAAGTCATGGTTGGGCCTAAGATTGTATTTCCCTTGACCAGATTTCAGTGATGGCCTTTCTTGTGGTTAAAGACTGCAATTCAGTCTCTTATAGATAATCTAATCCAAGACTATGTTGTAACTCTCTTAATTATTCCTGATCACCTCCAGGTACCAAAATCTTTACATAAATAATTGCCATGTTTTGGTTAATGTATCGGAGTCTGATTTATGGTGACCTGGGATTTGGAAAAATGGTGGAAACCAATGAGTTTGAATGGGTCTTGCCTTCAGAATATTGGGTGCTTATCACATTTTCTGAGCTTTTCACAAGAGTTCCATGAGAGATGCAAAACTGATGGACATAGAAGGATCTAGTAGTTGGGAGTGAATTTACAGGAGAGAAGGTGACAGGAAGAACAACCAACCAGCCAGTCAGTCTTGTAATGCCCCCTGGTACTGTGATGAGGGGCCCTGTCCTACTTGTCTTCTCTTTGGATAACATTATTTCTCTGAGCACTGCCATTTTTATATGCCCGAGCCTAAAGTTGGAGACAGAGAAATAATTCTCAGAGATGAAAAATCATTTATTCTTTTGAAGCCTCTGAGATTAGAAAGCACCCAAAAGAAGCAGTTACATTGTCTGTCTCTATCCTCTATTTTGAAAAAACAAAACAAAACACATTGGTCGAATGAGAAAGATCACCTGCCTTTCTATAACCAGAGTTCATTACCCAGAGTTAAATAAATGAGCTTCAGAAGGTTGCCCCAGAATGCTGTAGGGAGCCACTGTTTATTAGAAGTGGTGTGTGTAGTGTCCATAGCCGCCTTCAAGTACTCAAAGAAGTTTATAACCTCCTAAAAACCCAGGTACAAGCTTAGTAATCACAGTTTCGCTGGATTTCAGATTTAACTATTCTCCCAAATAAAGCATGTGGACAGATTCCTGGCAGTGCACAATTGTAGCAAACGCATTCTTACAAACATGTTGAAATCCCTTTAGTTTCCAGTATTTGGTGCATTCCAGGAACGTTTGCCTCCTGTTTTATTTATTTCTTTTTTTCAGTGGAGGGAGTCAGGGGAATGGTCCTAAGCGTCCTGTATACTGACAACACAAACACATTTTTCAGATCACTGGGATCCTTGAAAATAGACTTTTTAAAAAATCTTTCTTCTCTGAACTGTGGTCTTTTGATTGGTTCAAATCCCTTGGAGCTTGTGAAGAAACTACAGTGTTCCCCTCTGTGTCCTCCCTCCCCGTCCCCCATAAATAAATGAAACCTTTAGTTCAAAGTTCAGGGAATCACACTTCAATAAAATAAATTACATCTCTTAAGGGAATGAGTGTTGATGAAGAATGAAGAATCTATCCTTTAACAGTTGTAATTCTCCATCTTGAATTATTGACAGCATATGACATTATAACCTTGCAAATTGCAATCTATAAACAGGTTAGAAAATATAACCTATGCATTACAGTTGGTCTCACACAGCATTCAGCTTTTTACAAAAAGCTGTTTTCCCATAGGCTGCAGGACAGAGGGAATACATGTAACAGGAGAACCCAATGCCATTTAGACAGAGCTCAGCAAGGCTACTCACAGGCAGAAGTGATGGATGGTGAGTGGCAGCAAACTCCTCCACCAGAGTGAACGTATTAGAAGTTTGCTTGTCATTGATTTACAGTCACCAAGTAGAAAAAACTAATTAGCCAAAGTTGGTTGACTTAGCACTTTTTCTCATCCACTTTTGAAACAGAAGTGAAATAAGCCAGTCAGAGAAAGACAAGTACCATATGATTTCACTTATACATGGACTTTAATGAACAAACTGAACTACCGAGCAAAATAGAGATAGAAACATCAACGATGAGAGAGAATTGTTGATGGGTTGCCTCCTGCACGCCCCACTCTGAGGATCGAGCCTGCAACCTGGGCATATGCCCTGACCAGGAATCAAACCCTGACCTCCTGGTTCATAGGTCCGCACTCAAACACTAAGCCCCGCCAGCCAGGCTAAACTTCTGAATTTTTATTGCGGGCAACTGATCCACTTTGTTTTTAAACATGTTGAGAGCCAATATTGTGTTAGACAAACAAAATACGATTTGGGGACCATGTGGTTTGACAGTCATCTGCTTACTGATCAGATTTAAACACAACCCACCCTGCTACATTTTAAAAGAAATACAAGTTTGTATTAAACTATCTCTCAGTTCCCCCAGCACCCAAATTCTCTATAATTCTTTGATTCTCTCAAGTTTCTGGTTCCCATTTGTGCATCTTTTCAAATTGCTTCCTTTCAAACTTTTTTAGGAGAATTTCCCCCAGATATTTAAAATCCTGTTATGTTGACTCTTCCTCTATTATCCTAGTCTTCTTTTCAAAATCTTAAAGTATTATATTTGATTCTTCTTCATTTTTCCCTACAGTATCTAATATACCCTCTTTTTAATCCTGTAATTATTTTCAGATATAGATATAGATATAGATATAGATATAGATATAGATATAGATATAGATATATATGACCCTACCTCACTGGTATAAACCTCCACAATTTTACAACAGCACATTTAAGTAGACTCTTAAATGTCTTCTTAACTTTCAACCATTTATTGCTCCAATGCAGGGTTGGCCAACTACAACCTAAGGGCCAAATATGGCCCATCCCCTGTTTCTGTAAATACAGGTGTCATGGAACACAGCTCACCCATATATAGGCATAGTGTCTGTGGCAGCTCTCATGATACAGCTGTGGAACTGGGTAGTTCTGACATGCATGTATGGTCTATAAGCCTAAAATATTTACTCTCTTGTCCTTTAGGAATAAGTTGGATGATACCATTTCTTACATAGCTGTGAGATTTCACGTTGCATTTCCAATATTGTATGATAAGTTCTGAGCTCAAAAGCCTTTAATTGCTCACCACATACACTGACTTCTAGAGATTGCTCAGCCTGGCATCAGGTACCATCCACAAATGACCCTTGTCTATTTTCCCAGCTATGTATGTTTAATGTCACCGTGATCTCTGACTAGGGTGGTTTACATGATGAACCACAAACACACCATGCTCACCCTAAATCTGAACTTCTGATAATGTGCTAGCACCAATCTGCAGTAGATTTGCAGCCCATCATTCTCTGGAGTTTGATGTTTAATGGACATTTATGATTCTAATAAAGCTACTTATTGAGAATCAGCTATGTATCAAGGATGGCAGTAGGCTTGCACATATAATTTCATTTGTCCCATGTGGACTTATATTTTTAAACATGCTTTTCTATTCATTGACCATATACTGGAGTTTCTTTCATGTCCGGCTTGAAAAAAACAATACATAAAAATAATGCAACAATTCGATCACAGTCTAATGGAAAATATAGGTAAAACAGTAATAAAAATGATGTGCTTGGAAACAAAATTCTAAAGAAACAAAGATGAAGCAAGAAACTCTGCCCAGAGAAGTTAGGATGGCTTCATGGAGGAGATGACAGTTGAGCTGGGTAGTAGAAATTGAGAGAGCCCCAGAGGCCTGAAAATTCATGGTGGTTCAAAGAAAAGCAAGGAGCTCAGGATTGGAATATTGCAAGAAGTGGCAACAGTTACAACTAGAAAGGAGAAGCATGCTATAGAGCAGCAGTTGCCAACCGGTGGTCCGTGGACTACTGGTGGTCCGTGAGGTCCGAAAGGTTGGCGACCACTGCTATAGAGAATGAACCTTGGGTGTCTTATTGAAGAACAGGGAGTTAATCCTATCAAGGAGAGGGAAACCTGAGTGTTTCTAAACAAGTGAGTGACAATTAGATTCTACCTTGATTGTAAATTCCTGGATGGCAGGAATTGCATTGTGTGTGTGTTTGTCTCCCACGGGTCTGCCAGCTCTGCCTTGAACATAGTGAACATTAAATAGAGAGTTGTTCATTGATTAATTTCTTCCTGAGGGTGAAACATTTCGGGCTGGCTGGAAGCCAGCAAACATTTGAGTTTTCCCTGAGCTTGATAAAATGCTGACACCAAGATAGTTTTTTTTTTTTTTTA
>NW_005876468.1:0-9951 GCF_000147115.1 Myotis lucifugus | reverse complement strand
TCCTCAACTGGCCCCCCTGCTGGTCTGCTTACCCTCAACGGCCTGCCCCCCACCAGCCTGATCACCCACAACTGCCCTCCCCGCTTGGCCTCTAACTGCCTCTACCTCGGCCCCGCCACCATGGCTTTGTCCAGAAGAACATCTGGAAGGTCTCCCAGTCTAATTAGCATATTACCCTTTTATTAGTATAGATGAATTATTTTATAGAATGGGCATTTTATTACAGATGGTTTCCCATGGCATTTTTTCTAAAGAAGTAAAAATTATTTTAAAAAATGTTTCAGGAAGACTTTGAGAAATTTACAGTATCTGCTTTTCTTCCAAGAAAGTTGTCACTTTTATGCCAGAGTGAGAATTATTTGTATGCTTTGTATGTCAGCATTGGGCCACTGTGACTGGGGGGGCACTTAGCTTGACTTGAGAGTAATTATCTTGCTCACACTTGCTGGGAGGGAGGGTGTGTGGCAGAGGAGATAAATACTCGGTTCTGGATTATTCATAGATTGCTGACTTTCTGGATTGCTTGTGCAAGCCCCTCCTTTTATTGATGTCCACCTTCTATTGACAGACATCTACCCTGGTAGACAAATGAGATGAAACTCTCTTTCTTTTCATTGTAAAAAGCATTTGAATTCCTAAGGTGTGATAAGGCCTCCCAGCCATCCACAGTCAAGGTACACATTTTCATGGAGGATGTTCCCACTCTTGAATAAATCAAAACAATTTTTTCTTTTAATTTAAACTTTCTTCTATAACTGTTTTCTTGTTACTTAAAAGCTAGTTTTTTTGAAACTACTTCCAAAGCTTTTCAAGCTGTATATGTCCTTGGAATGAATTTATAAATTAGAATTGAGCCCGGCCAGTGTGACTCAGTGGTTTAGCATCGACCTATGGACCAGGAAGTCACAGTTCGATTCCAGGTCAGGCCACATGCCTGGATTGTGGGCTTGATCCCCAGTACAGAGCGTGTAGGAGGCAGCCGATCAATGATTCTCTCTCATCATTGATGTTTCTTTCTTTTAAAAAAAATATATATTTTATTGTTTTTTTACAGAGAGGAAGGGAGAGGGATAGAGAGAGATGTTTCATCAATCAGCTGCCTCCTGCACGCCTCCTATTGGGGATGTGCCCGCAACCAAGGTACATGCCCTTGACCGGAATCAAACCTGGGACCCTTCAGTCCACAGGCCGACGCTCCATCCACTGAGCCAAACCGGCCAGGGTTCATCATTGATGTTTCTATCTCTCTCCCTCTCCCTTCCTCTCTGAATCAGTAAGAATATATTTTAGAGAGAGAGAGAGAGAGAGAGAGAGAGAGAGAGAACTGTATATGTTTGTAAATAACAAAACATGTATTTGATGCTCTTAGAAAGTCATATTTTCTTTCATTAAAACTTGTGCACTATAGGGAACTCCATAGATTCTCTTAATTTGAAGAAAGTTAGAGGGAAAGGTACTAATTCAGAGTTCCTTGGGAAAATGTGTCACTTATATATTTTTTTGTTTATTTTTTTAAATCAAAAACTGAAATATTTTCTATTCAGAAAACATATTTGGATCTAAATATCTTCTATAATTTAAAACCTAAAATATCAATTTAAATATTTTAAAAATGGTTGGGATGTTTGTTTGTTTTTTAAATAAGTTAGGTTACTGAAGTTCTATATGTTACTGGATCACCTGGGGTAATTTTCTGATTGGAAAATTAAGAATTATAGTCAGAGGGGAGAACATGAGAATTTTTAAAGAACATATTCAATTTACTTTAGAAGCCAAACCTTTCTTATCATGTGACTTGTTTTGTATGTTTGTTAAACTATATTATCACATAAGCCAGGGGTGGGCAAACTTTTTGACTCGAGGGCCACAATGGGTTCTTAAACTGGACCGGAGGGCCGGAACAAAAGCATGGATGGAGTGTTTGTATGAACTAATATAAATTCAAAGTAAACATCATTACATAAAAGGGTACGGTCTTTTTTTTTTTTTAGTTTTATTCATTTCAAACGGGCCGGATCCGGCCCGCGGGCCATAGTTTGCCCCCGGCTGACATAAGCATTGCTGCTATTGGAACAAACAGTGACAGTTGATTCGGGTCATTTGAATGTCCACTGTCTGTTTTAATTTGTATGTTCGTTTTGACTCTGTCATATGCTCAAAATTCAGTGGAAGTCATGAGAACCTATTATTTTTGCCTGCTCTCTCCTTTGCTTTGGAAATATTCTTTTTTACTCAGAGGGACCTTAACTTTGATGTAAGGGATTGTTTCCGTTGCCAACTGTTTTCTTCCTTGCCAAGTAAGACAGTTGTTGTGAACTCTTCGTGATGCCTTCACCAGGATATTTGCAGATGTGGTTGGGTTTCATCCCCAACCTTTGCATCTCAGGTGCTGAGTGCTGGGGTGCATGCGATCATGGGGCAGCAGGCCAGCTGGCACCCCCGGCCCGGTTGGCCTGCTCCCAGGCTCTCTCTCCCTCCAATCCACAATGCAATCACCAATCACCTCTGCCTTTGCCCGCCCCCCACCTCTTGCCTGCCGCCTGGGTTTCCGATCCCTTTCACTTCCCAGGATTTTGCCTATGTATGCAAATTAACCACTATCTTTGTTGGCAGTAAACCGCCATCTTGGATGGCAGTTAATTTGCATATTGCCCTGATTAGCCAATGGGAAGGGTAGCAAAGTTACAGCTAATTACCATGTTTGTCTATTATTAGATAGGATTATTATAGATTAGTGGATGTGTAAATAGTAATCCCCTTTGTGAACATTGCAGTCTGGTGCTATTTATTACAGTACATTTTAAAATGCACATACTATTCAACCAGGTATTTCAATTTTCCAGTATTCGCCTTACAGTAATTCTCACAAAAATGCTGGTATAATAAATTTTTACCCAAGTGGTTTTTTTAAGAAAACTTTTATCATGGAGAATTTCAAACATAAGAAGTAAACAGTAGAATGTAATGAACCTCTATATACTTGTCACCCATCTATGAATTTAAGTATCTAGATGTCAACCCATAGGAGACAATTAAATAAAAAGTAGTACATCTAGCCCACCAGTGTGGCTCAGTGGTTGAGCATCAACTTATGAACCATGAGGTCAAGGTTCAATTCCTGGTCAAGGCACATGCCTGGGTTGTGGGCTCGATCCCCAGTGTTGGGTGTGCAGGAGGCAGCCAATCAATGATTCTCTCTCATCATTGATGTTTCTATCTCTCCCTCTCCCTCTCTGAAATGAATAAAAATATATGAAATTTTAAAAAATATACAAACAATATATTATATATATATACATAGCATGTAAAAGCATAGGAAAGGGTCTAAAAGGATTCACACTTAACTGGTATTAGCGATTTTATGTTAGGGGTACGGGAATTGAAAAGACAGTCAAGGAGGCCATTTATTTTATGCATATGATCTGAACCTTTTGTGAGGAGAAGAAATTTCTATTACTTATATAGTACTTGAACATCTAAAATATGATCCACGGGTTCTACCTTTGGTGATAGTGTTTTAAGTATCTCCCTCCAGGCAGAATATTGCTGTACATAAATGGGCAAAAGGAAGAACAGAGATGATTGGAAGATAGAAGATGAACTACAGCAATATAGTAAAAGCAGTTGAGAGAGAAATCTGTCCATCTAGTCTAAGTAGAAGTTAGAAGGACATAAACGTTAAAAGAGATCTGAGAAGCAGATCAGCAAGCATTTGGAACTATTATTTATGTAAAAGTAGTTGGTAGGACTTAGAACAGTACAATACAAAATAAGGTCAGGATTAGGTTTAAGATTTTGCATTTATTAATCATCTGTGGCTGAAATAGTTCACTCTCCCTAACAAGGAAAGATTGGCCATTCAATAAGAATATGCTCGTGTAAAATATTGTGATCAATTGTACATACACACAAATAGGCTAGAAGAACATGCTTATTCTGTAAACATGTACACAAATTTGATGACTCTTCAATTAATTATTTTGTTTCCTAGACTCAGAGCTCGAGAACCATTAAAATACTAAAAATATAGAAACACATAAACTTGGGCAAACTAAATCAGCCTGCCAGCAAGTATTGTCCTTTCTGAATCTACCAGACAACAAGTTACAAACTTAAAAATTAGAACTAGCTGCTCTTGACGTTATTATCTAGAAGGACTTTTCAATTACCTGACACTTGAAACTTCTTGAGGGCAAGCACTTTGTTGTGTTGTTGTTGTTGTTTTTTTTAATATATTTTTTATTGATTTCAGAGAGGAAGGAAGAGGGAGAGAGAAAAACATCAATGATGAGAGAAAATCATCAATTGGCTGCCTCCTGCACGCCCCACACTGCAACTGGGGCACATGCCCTGACCAGAATCAAACCGTGACCTCCTCGTTATAGGTCTACGCTCAACCACTGAGCCATGCTGGTTGGACTGCACTTTGTTTTATGTTTTTATTTCCCAGTTTCTAGAACAGTGCCAGGCATGTAGCAGATGGTTTTAACAAAAGTTTATTGAATGAAAAAAATGACAAACTGACTGAATGAATGAAGAGTGTATGAAAGCTACATTACTTCTCTTGAAAATTTCTGGAGATTCCTTTACTTGTCGACTATACCTCTTTCTAGTTCAAGAAATAATGGACTACTTATTTAGAAGATAAGTGTGTGTGTTCTGAAAGGTCACTTGAATACTTTCCGACCACTGATTTCACAAAGAGTTTTGAGAAGTTGGATAACCAGGATGCACCCCGTTCTAAACCCCTTTATAGTTCTTTACGTCTTATCTCAGACTGTGAGCACTTTGAGGGCCAAGATTATTCTTTGAATCCCTCCACAGGATTGACCACACCGTCATGACAGTAGATACCGAATAAATATTACTGAATGAATGAATGAATAAATGCTGTCTGATCATTTTGACTTAGAGAATTTCTCTCTAAAGAATTTCTTGTCCCCATAGCATGTCTTCCTCTTCCAGCTGTACCTTCTGTTGCAGTTCTCATGGCAGCATCAGAGAAAATTCCGGATGCTCCCTGCTCAGAGGCCATCAAGGTTGATGAGGATGGTGTAGTCCCATTGTTGTTGCACTTCTCACAATGTTTACTCTGTCAGGAAAATCTAATTAATCTGTTATGCCCCCACATTCCGCTGAGGACTAAACCGAGGGTGATTTTTCCAAGTTTCTAATCTCTTAAATTGCCTATGCCTCAAAGTTCTCCCCACCCGCATTACTGGCAACACCTTGAAGTAACTGAAAATTATGCCGGAGAGAAAACACAGTTGCATGGAAAGGCCCTTGCCTTTGGACATGTAGCAAAACAGCTCCTGATACGAAGAAACAAAATCTTTCCTGCTTCATGAACTAATAAAAGTGTGTCTCCCCTGGGTATTTTACATCATTAGCATCCTGGCTTCATGCTTCACTTTAACAAATAACTTATTTTAAAAGTTTCTCCAGGGAGAAGACAAGGAGCCAAAAATATCTTGGAAAAAACTTTACCTAGCAACTTGATAAGGCTGTTTCGTACAGTTTCTAAAATTCATGTAGCCAAGTCTTTGTGATGTTTTAGTTTCTGATTTTGATATGCACTGAAACTTCTTCAAGGCTAAGCAAGGAATGTAATGCTTTACATGTGAGTAACATTTTATGGTTTTCGTAGTACATTCATTATAAATGCTATGACCATAATCAATCACCTACTATAGCCTAGGACAGTGGTGGGCAACCCCTGGCACGCGTGCCAAACATGGCACGCCAATAACTTTTGCTGGCATGTGAAACCCTCTCTTATAATCTTCCATTTACAATTTTTTTCTTGATATCGACTTTTTTATTTTTCAGATAAATTCAGTGTAGGTGCATCTTAGATAAATAAATAATTTTACATAACAAGTTATCTTAAAGACCATAGACATGGATTGACGAGAGACGGGAAGAGCAATTTCTATGCCTCTGCCTTAACTCTCCCTGCCTTCCTAGATCCAACCAGTGTTTTGGTTTCATCCACATACGCTGTGAATCTTTGTTCTCAGTGATGAATTTTGTTAAGTCTCATAATAGGAGTAGCCTGACGGATGAAAGTAGTAGCTCGTGCGTATCTCTGAAGGTCACGAAATATAAACCTGATGTAAAATCTCTGTCATCAGTGATGCAGCAGCAAAAGTCCCACTGATAATATCAAACGGAGTCATAAAGTTTTCTGTCGGACTATCAGTGTACATGTATACATTAAAAATAAATGAATTTTTCATCATCATATACTGTGTTTTTGTCGCTCGAATGAATTTTACTATTTCTTCAAGGTTCTTCACATACGTACACCTTAAGAGATATCAAGTAGGCGTAACATGTTCTCAAAAAATTAGGGTTGGCACGCAGAAGAATTTTGAGTCAGAGATTTTCCTGGTTTTGGCACACACTCACAAAAAGGTTGCCCACTCCTGTCCTAGGACATATGCTAACCATTTTACATATGTACTACATGTAACTTAATCTTTGCTATAATTCTATGAAGAGATATTACAAGCCCCATTTTACTAATGAAGAAACTGAGGTTTACAGGAATTAAGTAACTTGCTCAAAGTCATACAGTTGGTAAGTGGCTAAACCTGGATTTAGCTAACCTTCAAACCTACAGACTTATTTCACTCCGTGAGAATCTTAAAAAGTTAAATGAACAAGTTACTCTTTTCCTTTTATATGTACAAATCTCCTGATGTTTATGTTTGTATCCATCTTTTTCTTTCCTTCTCAAAAAAAGCCAACCTCCTCACATATTCTTTATCCCTCCCACCCTCCTGTTACATGTGCTCTGAGTTCCTGGCACCACCTTGCTGCACAACTCCAGGAAGGCTATTCACAAGGAGATCTCTGTGGGTGGCCCCTCATGAAGTAAGACTTCAGATTGCAAGTCTCGAGTTTGTGACCACCAGCTCTGTGGACTTTCTCCCATCTCACCTTATCAAGAGCTCCATCTCCCCTTCATCATCAATCTCTCTCTCTTAGATTATTATCATCAGCATACATACACACTTACAATTAACCTTTGGAGAACATGGGATTAGGTACTCCCCTTCACAGTCAGAAATTCAGGATAACTTTTTGAAAATATATATTTTTATTGATTTCAGAGAGGAAAGGAGAGGGAGTAGAAACATCAATGATGAGAGAGAATCATTGATCGGCTGCCTCCTGCACGCCCCCTACTGGGGATCGAGCCCACAACCCAGGCATGTGCCCTTGACCTGAATCGAACCTGGGGCCTTTCAGTCCGCAGGCTGATGCTCTATCCACTGAGTCAAACCGGCTAGGGACAGAATAACTTTTGACTCTACAGTTGGCTTTTCATATCCCCAGATTTAACCAACTGTGGATGGAAAACAGTATTTTGGATCCACAGGTGGGAATCTGTGTTTGGGAATACAAAAATACTCTTTTCTTTCTGAGGTGAGCTGAATGCTGTGCAAAATCCTCAGATACAGAGGACTGACTCAGTTGAAAGAAATCTGAGTATAAGTTGTCTTGGGCAATTCAAACCCATGCTGGTCAAGAGTCAACTGTACTATCCTCTGTACTTGCCTTAAAGACAAACAAAAAACCCCAAGAAACAACAACAATCAATCACTCTTGACTCAATATTCCTCTCTTGTTTAATTTTACAGCAGCAGTCAATATTTACCATCTTGAAATGTGCCATCTCTCTTTCCTTATTTTCCTAATTCTCTAGCCACTATTTCCTCTCTCTTTCACTAGACATTTTTTCCCTATCCATCCCTAACTATGAAATTTCTTCAGGCCTTGATGTGAGGCTTCTTTTTTTCTCTTTCTATATTCTCTTCTTAAATTACCTCATCTATTCTGGTGATTTAAAATACTCCCAAATTTATATTTTCACCCCAGGTCTTGCCTCTGAGTCCTATTATTATACTCAATTTTCTCCCTGACAACTCCCTTGGAATGTTTTACAAGCCTATTAGACTTGCCAACTAAAACACTAGTGTCCTTGTTCCTTCCATCTTTCTCATCTGAGGACATGGCATTAGCCTCCCACAGTTGCTTACGCCAGAAACCAGAAAATTATCTTCAATTCCTTCCTTTCTCTTGTCACTGCATTTAATTCATCATCAAGTCCTGCCTATCATATATCCAAAATACATATCAAATAAGTTCACCTAGTCTACTGACCACCCGAGTCAAAGTCTCCAAAGCATCTCTCACTGATGCTTTCGTGACTAGCTGCTGTTCCTACTTGTTTTGCACCACCCTCCAATCTATTCATGTAGCATCCAGGCTAATAGAAAATGTAAGTTGGATCACATCACTCTCTTGCTTAAAACACTTTAGGAACTTCCATTGTGCTTCAAGCCTAGCCCGAAAGGCTCTATATGGTCTGGCCCATACCCGTCTCCAACTTCACCGCAAACACTGGGTCCAAGGTGTTCTTCTTTGTTCTGTTATGCAGATCAGAGTCGCCTACCGTCCAGTCTCTGGACGTGCTATTTCTTCTGCTTAGAAGCCTTCCCCACCACAACCGGGCTGCCCCCATCTTATCCTTCAGCTCTCCTCCAAAATTCTTCTTGTCAAGGTTACCATTGACCTCCACATTACTAATAGTGATGCTGACACATGTAACACCTCTTCTTTCTGTTCATGCAGCAAATTTCCACTTTCCACATTTCTGCAATACATCTTCATATCCCCAGAACCTAGCATAGTGATTGGTTTGTACTGTATGTAGTAGGTGTTGAATAAATCCCTGAAAATGAATGAAGGTGCAAATTGAGACCTCTTGGGAATGATTGCTGCACACAACCCCCCACCAGTGTGGTGGACAGAAACTAGAAGGAACATCAAGAGACAGGGTTGAAGGTTTGGCAGTGGCAATAACTACCTGTTGTCAAAATTCTCCTGACCTTAGTTTTCTTGTATGCCCTAAGATTGAATTTTCTATTGCTGCGATGAATTTCTTAGTTCCCTACCCCCAAATTCCTTCTTGTGGGTTGCAAACTCATTAAATGAGATTTAATTTTTTAAAACTTTTAACTATGAAAAAATTCAGACCTAATGAGAGTATAAACATCTATGTACCCATCACCGACTTAAGCAATTACCTATTCATAGGTAATTTTGTTTTATTCCTAGCCCTACCTATTTCCCCCTCCCTTTATTTTCAAGCAAATTCTAGACATGGTATCATCGTATCTGTAAATACTTCAGTATGTATGAGATATAATTATTAACCGCTAGACAGAACACCTTCTGTTCCTCAATGGCTTAAAAAGGGACGTTTTCACTGAACAGCACTTTGCTCTTTCCATAAACCAGATAACTAGCACGATGATTTTTATTTCCTGGCTTAACTAAAATGTGTAAATTCTCTGAGGGGCGTAGGTGGGAAAGAGTGAGTATTAGAGCACCTCTCAGTGTCCTGCAACCAACAAAGGGAGAATGAATGAAAACTCAAAGCGCTTTAGGTTTTTAATACAATCTTATCCTGGGAATCTAGGGTCTTGTTTGCCTCTTTTCTTCTGGTCCCTTCCTGAATTCGTTATAGGAAGATTTCAAGTTCAAAGCGATTTTTAATGTGTTTATTTCAGCCTGAGAAGACTATTACAAGCAGGACTTACAGGGGGCGGTGCCTCCGGGGACCGGGCTGCATCAAGGCCCCGCCCCGCGGGCTCTAGGCCCCGCCCCCGCGAGCTCCTGGCCTTTCTTTTCCTCCTCCCCTTGCCTTCCCATCCTCTTCCCAGCAGCCCCAGCGCCGGCGCCGGCGGTCCTCAAGATGGCGGCCGACAGTGAGGTGAGGGGTCGCTCCCTACCCGTTCCTGCCTGCAAGCGCGCTCCTCTGCCTCAGCGCCTGGACGCTCACTCTCTTTTTTTCTTTTTCTCCCCCCCCCTCCCCGCAGCCCGAGTCCGAGGTGTTTGAGCTCACGGACTTCACCACTGCCTCCGAGTGGGAAAGGT
>NW_005876467.1:0-9952 GCF_000147115.1 Myotis lucifugus | reverse complement strand
GTTAATCATTGTACCCTAAATAAGTGCATCATTAGATGGTATTCCAAATTTAGAATGCCTTCCATTATTTCTAGTGAGTCACTGGATTTTGGTGCTGGATGACAGAGTAAAAATTATCAAATGTTAATGGGGACAATGAGAAAATTGGTTCCATACGTGATTCAACTAAGATTGTCAAGGTTGTCAACCAAGTGAATGACCTAAATGGGGTTCTAAGATCAATCTTGATGGAAATATTGGTGGAAATTTCAAGAGCAATAAGAATACAAAGTGCTTCATCCTCTCAAAATTTGGGGACATTTATGAGGGATGACCTAGGACTTATGAAAGCGTCAATGTAAGTGATTGCAGAGAAGATAAGCATTTCAAGATTCTAGCAGCAATTGCAATATTATGACAATGAGAAAAAAAGGAGGCAATAGCTTTCATTATGAGCCTTAATATTCTATTCATTCAAATTAAAGTTTCCAGCATAAGATGGTAGCTAATGGAAGGTATTTTTCAGAATGAATTGACAATATGTACTTGTTCACCAGTGTCAAACTGGAAACTATAGAATAATTATGCACTAGCTGATTATCATTCTAGTATTAACGATTTAGCAGTAAAGAAGCAGGTGCTCTTTCTGCTGGACTTATAAATTCTTAAAATTATCTGCAGAGTGGCAGCCAGGGCTATTTTGAACTCTCAAAGTGTGATATACTAAATAATTGGCCACAATCTTTTCCTGCCATGGTCTCATCACCGATTGGAATATATTTCTTTGTTTCTGGACTCTGGCCTTAGCTATGGGACTTGATTGGTCAATAGCATGTGGGGGGAGAAGCGACAAAGTGCCAGTTCCAAGTCTAGGCCTTAAGGGCCTCAAGTGTTTCCATTCTCTTTGCACCTCTGCTATCATCGTTAGCAAAGCTTCCCTAGGTAACTATTATCCCTTCAGTCAGAGCCCTGAAATGATCACATGTGGAGTAGACCTGAATGATAAGCTAGGTTTAGCTGGACCTGCAGCTTAATGCAGAAGCCATCCAAACAAGCCCAGCCTAGATCAGCAACTTCACATCTCTGAAAATAAACAGTTATTTTGCTTTATGCTTCTGAGCTCTGGGCTTTTTTGTTCAGCAACCACATTGTAGCAGTAACTAGCTGTTACAAACTTGATACTGAAAGTGGGGTGCAGATGTAACTAAAACATAAATACATGCCTTTAGATTTGTATTAAAATCTAAAAATGAATTGACAATATATACTTATATTAAATTGTTTCAATTCAATTAGAAGACTTACCTTTGAAGTGGGTAAAGATTAGGAAAATAGCAAGGAAATTGTAATTTTTCTGGAAGTTTACATCTGGAAAAAATAATGACTCATCTTTTAAAGAGGCAAAACATTTAAAATTTCATCTGCTATAACTTGGAACATCAAAGCTCTTCCTCACCAACTTGTAGACTTGGGCAAGATGGTTTTTAAGCAAACTATGAAAATGGTGCGCTTATCTCTTTTAACTGTATATATTTCCACAAGAAGGACATGAGACCAGAAAAGAATTTACCAGTTTATAAGCAGAATGTTATAAATCCAAAAATTGCTGGCTTTGAAAATTATACTATTCTTCAGATTCTCCAACCAGTAAAAGATTCTCAGATTAAGATATAGGATGGGAGCAAAGATTAAATCAATATTAGTATACAGCCTGGGGGCACAGAACAAATCAGAGTTTGGCCCTCATAATATTTGTTAAGATCTCTGAAAGAATTAAGGTGGTACCTAGTAGATCTCTCTCAACTACAAATAAGGGGTGGGGGTAGGGGTGGGAGAAGGCATCTAAAGAAGGGCTTTGCAGAATAATGAACCTGTTTTTTAAACCACTGGTGAATGTAAAACACTAACATTGATAATAATTTTATACAAATCTGGCAAGCTTAGTTTTTAACTTTTTTATTTTGAATTATAAAATGAATTAGGTTATATATTTTAGAAGATTAATATTTTTTCTGGTAAAATATTTTGGGTTTTGATCCTTAGAAGCAACTTTTTAAAAAAAAACCACAAACGTAAAGTATTTCTTAGACAGGAAGATAGTCATATTAAGAAAGTTTACTGGCATAGCAAGTTTAAGAGTAGAAAGAGAAGTGAACATTGGAAAAATTGTGACTGTGTTTTGGGGGCCATAAAACATACTGATAAAATACATATATAAGACCCACAGTAATTTTGAGAGATTTGATTGAGGAAAGTCCTGAAAGCCAAGACTGAGATGGACTGGGTCTTGTGGAGATGTAAGGCCTCTGGTGGAGATGTAATATCTACAAGCAGGGAGCAGTCTGAGAATGTGGCTCAGCTTCCATACAATGCATATGAGACAAAGTTTTTTTCAGAAATGGAAATAGGACAATTGGGGAGAAAGGACATCCAAGAGGGATAGAACAACAAATCAGGAAAATAGCGGCCTAGGGAACCACTTCCTGGAAGCAGAATTTGGATCTTGAGACCACTCCCTATCCCTAGAACAGGGGTGCCTGGCAACATTTTCCCAATGGGATTTCACAGTTCTGTAGCCTAATGCCTACCACATGCCTGCGTCTCATTCTCCTCTCTTGCCCTTTTCAAACGAGAGTGATTATCGCACTTATTCTTTCCCTGTTCCAGTAGTATATCATGTTTGAGGAAAATAAATTACCCTCTTATTTCATAGTTTTCTAGATTTTAAAAGGCCACATCTGGACTGAAGTGGATTATAAGATCCTGGACATTGAGTCTATTGTTATGTGGCATGAGACTTTTAAGGGTTCTGGGAAGAGGGTGAGTGTTTTGATTGTTTGTGTGTCTTTTGTTGTTTTGTTTTTGCATGAGGGTGGGTTTGCAAATGAGTAATTGTAGACAGAGTGCAGTAGAATGAAATTTTGTTTCCAATGTTTTTTATCCCTTTTTGCATCCATATTCTTGCCATGCTTTCATCTGAAGCATATTTCCCTATGCCTTAATTATGACTTTAGCCATGTGTCTCACATTGTCCAGTTACATGTGGAGAGTAGTGCAGTGTGCCCATTTTGAGCCTAAATCCGAAGTGGCATTATTCATTTTATACTTGCCCTCTTTGTATAGCCTCCACCTCCATGAGGAGAACATTGCTGCTGCCTCTTTATCTAGAATGAATAGAGTGAACCAAGCCCAACCAGACCTACAGTTTGAAGCAGAGCCACCTAACTAGGTCCAGTCTAGATTAGTTGATCCCCAGCCAACTTGCAGATCTATGAGAACAGAGTATTGTTGTTTTAGGCCACTGAGTTTTGGAGTGGTTTGTTAAGCAACATTAGAGTGGCAATACTATGCAACTTATCCATAATACATCAGTACTCCCAGAGGAGGAGGAGCAAAGAATAGAACCAACAAAATCTGCTAGCTCAGCCACCCACTTGCCAATGAGACTGCCCATTTTAGTTTCTGACTCTTGTCCTGTTCATCCTAAACATGCTAAACCCTTCTTAATTTTCAGATGGCCTTCGTTAGCAGTGTCATATGCTTCCTACAAAGGTCTAGAATGAAAGGAGACCAACAAAGTTCGCTGGATAAGAAGACACTGTCTTTCAAAAATATATTCTGAATGAATGGTGATGGCAGGTGCTTTTCCCTGTTCTGTGGACTAAATGACTGTGTCCCTGCAAAATGCATATGTTGAAGCCCTAATCCACAAAGTGATGGTGTTTGATGCAGGGGCCTTTTAGAAGTAATTAGGTTTAGATGTGGTCATGAAGGTGGAGCCTTCATGATGGGATTAGTGCCCTTGTAAGAATTGGAAGAGGTCAGAGCCCGTGGTCTCCAACATGTAAGAATAGAGCAAAAAAGGTAGCCTTCTGCAAACCAGGAAGAGGGCTCTTCCCAGTCACTAATCCTGGGCCTCCTAGCCTCCAGCACTGTAAGAAATAAGTGATTGTTGTTTAAGCCATCCCGTCTATGATATTTTGTTACAGCAGCCCAAGCAGAGTAAGACATCCTATTATTTGAAGTATACTTTAAAATGAGATATTAAGAAAGCGAAGTCAGCTACATGGCTGAATAAGTGATCCTTCATCATAAAGCCCCTCCCCAGTAGCAATAATTCAGCATCCACCCATGGACAAAGTGCCCTGGTTGGACTGTGGCATCCAGCACCATACCACAAAGGACTTAAAAGAAGTCTCACTCACCATGCAGTGGATAACGCATACAGACTACCAGGCTTGGCTGTGGCCACCAAAGTGGCCCATGAACTGGCTCCAGGTCCTCCTGGCTGTGGACCAGGAGCCCCTAAGAATACTATTTAGACAATCACACATGGATGAGGCTCTATGGAAGTCCAGATTTTCAAGAGAGAACTTCTATCACAGCACTGGAGCAATAAAATGCCAGTTTGGATGCACTAGAGAAACTAAAAACAAAACAGCATGAGTTTATCCACATCACTCCTTCCCTGAGGTGCACAGCTCAGTGCCATGAGAAATCTTCTCAGTCTGTGATTTCTCCCATGGGACAAAGTGAGTGGGTACCAGGCTTCCCCATCTGTATGGGATGCTGCCAAACAGGCTCTCTCTTGTCCCATCCAGGACACTGAGTCATGGGTGGAAAGAGGCAGTGAGAGTCGCAGATAGGATTCTTGAAGAACATTAAAGGAACATAGATCCTCTAACTGGCCAATGGGCACCCCCAGCATTCTGTATATCTCACCTACTCACCTGTGCATAGTCCTGACAACATCATTAATCATCAGGGAAATGCAAAACAAAATAATGAGTATCACCTCACACCTTATAGAATTGCTATTATAAAAAAGACCAGAGATAAGTATTGGCAAGGATGTAGAGAACAGGGGACTTTTGTGTATTTTTGGTGGGATGGTAAATTCGTACAGCCTTTATGGAAAACAATACACCAAAACTCAAGAAGAATAAAAACCTGAATAGACTGATAACTACAGGAGAAATTGAAGCAGTAATCAAAAATCTTCCAGCAAACAAAAGCCCTGGTCTGGATGGCTTTACAGGGAAGCTCTACCAAACATTCAAATAAGAATTAAAACCTATCCTCCTCAGACTATTCCAAAAAATTCAAAAGGAAGGCACACTTCCAAGCTCTTTCTATGAAGCCAGCATTACACTAATTCCAAAACCAGATAAAGACACCACAAATAAAAAGAACTACAGGCCAATATCCTTGATGAACATAGATGCTAAAATCCTCAACAAAACTTCTAGCGATTGGATCCAGCATTACATTAGAAAGATCATACACCATGAGAAGTGGGATTTATTTCGGGGATGCCAGGATGGTACAATATCCACAAATCAATAAGTGTGATACATCACATAAACAAATAGACAAAAATCACAATCATATCAGTCAATGCAGAAAAGGCATTTGACAAAATCTAACACCCTTTCCTGATAAAAACTCTCAGCAAAGTGGGAATTGAGGGATCATACCTCAACATAATAAAAGCCTTAAGTATGGTAAACCTACAGCCAACATCATACTCAATGGGCGAAAACTAAATCCATTTCCCCTAAGAACAAGACAGGGGCGTCCTCTTTCACCACTCTTGTTCAATATAGTACTGGAAGTGCTAGCCATAGCTATCAGACAAGAAGAAGAAATAAAAGATATCCAAATTGGAAAAGAAGTAAAATGGTCATTATTTGCAGATGACATGATATTGTACATAGAAAACCCCAAAGACGCCATCAAAAAACTACTAGACTTAATAAATGAATTAGGCAATGTAGCAGGATACAGAATTAACACCCAGAAATCTATGGCTTTTTTATACACCAATAATGAACTCACAGAAAGAGAAACTTAAAAAAATCCCATTTACCATTGCACCAAGAAAATTAAGATACCTAGGAATAAACTTAACCAAGGAAGTAAAAGACTTGTACTCAGAAAATACAGGATGTTGAAAAATAGATAGAGGGAAGACATAAATAAATGGAAGCACATACCGTGATAATGGATTGGTAGAATCAACATCATTAAAAAGTCCATTCTACGAAAAGCAATTTATAGATTCAATGCAATCCCCATTAAAATACCAATGGCATATTTCACAGACCTAGAACATACTCTCCAAAAATTCATCCGGAATAAAAAAAGATCCCGGAATAGCCACAGCAATCCTGAGAAAGAAGAACAAAGTTGGAGGGATCACAATACCAGAAATCAAACTATATTACAAAGCCATGGTTCTCAAAACTGCGTGGCACTGGCACAAGAACAGACATATAGACCAGTGGAACAGAACAGAGAACCCAGAAATACTGGTAGATCCTAGCCATTATGCTCAATTAATATTTGACAAAGGAGTCAAGAGCATACAATGGAATCAAGACAGTCTCTTCAATAAATGGTGTAGGGAAAATTGGTCAGATAGATGCAAAAAAAAAAAAGAAAGAAACTAGATCACCAACTTGCACCAAACACAAAAATAAACTCAAAATGCTTAAAGGACTTAAATGTAAGATGGGAAACCATAAAAATCTTAAAAGACTCCATAGGCAGCAAAATATCAGACATACATCATAGCAATATCTTTACAGACACAGCTCCTAAGGCAATGGAGACTAAGGAGAATATAAACAAATGGGACTACATCAAAATAAAAAGCTTCTGCACTGAAAAAGAAACAATCAACAAAACAGCAAGAAAGCCCACTGCATGGGAGAACATATTTGCCAATGCTATCTCAGATAAGGGTTTAATCTCCAAAATTTACAGGGAACTCATACAACTTAACAAAAGAAAGATAAACAATCCAATCAAAAAATGGGCAAAGGACCTAAATAGACACTTTTCGAAAAAGGACATACAGAAGGCCGAGAGACATATGAAAACATGCTCAAAGTCACTAATCATCTGAAAGATGCAAATCAAAACAACAACCACCTCTCACCTGTCAGAATGGCTATCATCAACAAATCAACAAATGACAAGTGCTGGCGAGGATGTGGAGAAAAAGGAACCCTCTTGCACTGATGGTGGAAATGCATACTGGTGTAGCCACTGTGGAAGACAGTATGGAGTTTCCTCAAAAAGTTAATAATGGAACTGCCATTTGAGCCAGTAATCCCACTTCCAGGACAATATCCCAAGAAACCAGAAACACCAATCAGAAGGATATATGCACCCCTATGTTCATAGCAGCACAATTCACCATAGCTAAGATTTGGTAACAGCCTAAGTGCCCATCAGCAGTTGAGGGGATTAAAAAACTGTGGTACATCTACACAATGGAATACTACACTGCTGTAAAAAGAAGGAACTCCTACCATTTGCAACAGCATGGATACACCTGGAGAGCATCATGCTAAGTGAAATAAGCCACCGGAGAAAGATAAATATCACATGATCTTACTCATATGTGGGATATAATGACCAACATATACCGATGAACAAAAACAGATCTAGAGACAAGGTAACACTGAACAGACCATCCAACCTCGGAGAGAAGGTGGGGGGCGTGGGTGGGTTAGAGATCAACCAAAGGACTTGTATGCATGCATATTAGCATAGGCAATGGACACAGACACTGGGATGGTGGAGACTTGTCCTGGGGGATGGGAGTGGCGAGGGGGGTCAATTGGGGAAAAAGGAGACATATGTATTACTTTAAACCAATGGTTCTCAGCCTTCCTAATGCTGCGACCCTTTAATACAGTTCCTCATGTTGTGGTGACCCCCAATTTCATTGTTACAAATTGAACATAATTAAAGCATAGTGATTAATCACAAAAACAATATGTAATTATATATGTGTTTTCCGATGGTCTTAGGTGACTCCTGTGAAAGGGTCGTTCGACTCCCAAAGGGGTCGCTACCCACAGGTTGAGAACCGCTGCTTTAAACAATAAAAATTTTAAAAAATTATAAAATAAAGAGGAAGCTGTAGAAACTGCAAAAAAAGAAAGGAAGAAAGAAAGACAGAAAGAAAACAGTACAGAGGTTCCTCAAAAAATTAAAAATAAAACTACTACATGATCTAGCAATCCTACTACTTGGTATATATCCAAAGGAAATAAAATCAGCATCTTGAAGAGATATCTATATCTCTTTGTTTATTGCAGCATTATTTACAATAGCCAAGATATGGAAGCAACCTAAAAATCTGTCAACAAATGAATGGTTAAAGATCTGAGATCATATATATATATATATATATATGTATATATATATATATATACACATACATACATACATATGATGGAATATGATTTAGCCATGAGAAGGAAGTAAGCCTGCCATTTGTCACAACATGAATGGACTTTTAGGACATTATGGTAAGTGAAATAAGTCAAATAGAGAAAGATAAATACTGCTTAGTATCACTTATATGTGGAATCTACAAAGCCAAACTTAGAAACAGAGGCTAGAATGGTGGTTGCCATTGGTAGGGGGTTGGGGAAATGTTGATCAAAGAGTATAAACTTTCAATTATAAGATGAATAAGCTCTGGAGATATCATTCACAGTGTGGTGACTGTATAGTTAGCAATACTTTATTATGTACTTGAAACTTCCAGAGAGTTGATCTTAGTCTCATCTCTCTCTCTCTCTCTCTCTCTCACACACACACACACACACACACACACACACACACACAAAAGTAATTATGTGAGGTGTTGGAGGTCTTACCAAATCCTACTGTGATAATCATTTCACAATATATAAATGTATTAAACATCACATTGTATACCTTCAACTTACACAATGTTATATATCAGTTATATCTCAATAACTTGAAAAAAATAAGCATTAAATCAGTAGAATTTACTATTTCTTTTCTTTTTATATAATTTATTTATTTTTATTGATTTTAGAGAGGAAGGGAGAGGGATAGAGATAGAAACATCAATGATGAGAGAGAATCATTGATCGGCTGCCTCCTGCATGCCCCCCCCCACTGGGGATCGAGCCCACAACTCAGGCATGTGCCCTTGGCTGGAATCAAACCTGGGACTCTTCAGTCCGCAGGCCGATACTCTATCCACTGAGCCAAACTGGCTAGGGCTTACCATTTCTTTTTACCACATTGTGCAGTAAACTTCTGCTTTCCCATCCAGATGTGACCTGTATCCTTCTCCAACTTGCTGTCTGCCCTGGGAGGTGACCTGTGGGGGCTAATTAGTGAGATCCCTAACCCTCTGGTGCTGGAACCTTGATGGAAGCATAATCAGATCTGCACAATATAATTATGGCCAGTCACTCTCACCTGAAATCATCAGAAAATAATATATAAAGAAAACACATTTCTTAAAAATTGTGACTACTCAGCATTACATAACCTGTACTGCCATGACATAACAATTAGATACATTTGCTGTCACAACTTTTAATTTATGACATGTAAAACTCCAATGTTGATAACTATTTCATAAAAATCGGGCACATTTAATTTGGGCACATTTTAAATTATACAAAAGCAATCAAGTTATCTTTTTTAGAGAACTAATATTACTCTCTGTGATAGCATGTTTTGATCTTTTATCTTCAGGGGCAATATTTCCTTTTATCACACAATTAAAGTATTTCTTAGATAGAAAGTTGCTTGTATTATCTGGAAATTCATATAAGTTTAGAAATCATTGAATACATGAAAGCCTTAACATGATCCATCTGTCTGGGGATTGAACATTTTAGTTACTCATTACTAATATCTCAAGTCAGATTCTTTAGAAAGTCCCGTCATCAGCCAATACTGGAAAAGTGCCAATGTACATTATCACCAGACACCTGTGTCCTAAATGCAAGAGATGGCGATCTGGCCACGTCAGAGCATGAAGCTGGATGTGCACAAATGAAATGAATCCATCTAACTTTTTAAGGGAAGAAGTTAAAACCCCCTTAGGGTGTTCGCACACAATGTACATTTACAGATGTAGAGACCTCCGCATAAATCCCCATATTCTACTTCGTGGCATTTTAAC
>NW_005876466.1:0-9953 GCF_000147115.1 Myotis lucifugus | reverse complement strand
AGCAGTAGGAGAGGGGGAAATCAGTTCAACAAAAGTTGTGTCTTGAAGGGGAAGTAGTAGTTTAAACAAAGGGAAGAGAGCATACCATTTAAACTTTCTTATTTCAAAAACAAGAATACATTAAAACTGAAAAACTCTTTTCATTGCAAACAAAAGAGAAAAAGACTATGTTCATCACATTTCTATTACAATTTTTCTATAATAGTATACTAGTCCCTCAATCTCTGTGTAAGATACAATGTACTTTCTAAATTAAAACTACCAGTGTCTCTGATCTCTCTTTATATTTTTCCTTTAACTTTTTATATTCTTCCACATTTCTTCAACTGCTTATTTTCACTGGACCAAGGGAGCACCCATGTAACTGTCAGCTGGTTTCTCAACAGAGACTTTGCAGGCCAGAAATTGGCAAGAAATATTTAAAATGATAAATAGTAAGGACCTACAACCAAGAATACTCTACCCAGCAAAGCTATAATTTAGAATTGAAGGTCAGATAAAGAGCGTCACAAGAAAAAAACTACAGGAGATCACCACCACCAAACCAGTATGATATGAAATGTTGAAGGGTTTTTTGTGTGTTTTTTAAAGAAGAAAATAGGGGGACATCTATAATACTCTCAATAATAAAAAATTTTTTAAGTATTAAAAGAAAATATGAGATTGTCATCTCACCAAATAAGGAATATCAAGAGAATTACAAATTATTAATAAATAAATAAAGATTAACAAATTGACATATCCTTAGATAGACTGATCTAAAACAAAGGACAGAAGACTCCAATTACTGAAGTCGAAAATGAAGAGGAGACATCACTACCAATATTACAGAAATTTTAAAAAAGGTTATAAAAAATACTATGAACAACTTTATGACGACAAATTAGATAATATAGGTCAAATTTCTAGACAGACACAATTTGCCAAAATTGACTCAAGAAGAAATAGATAATCAGAGTGTGTGTGTGTGTGTGTGTGTGTGTGTGTGTATACATTCTCTTTACATATATATATATCAAGTAAAGAGAATGCATTATAGGATTATATTTTAAAACTTTCCACAAAGAAAATCTGATGACTTCACTGGTGAATTCCACCAATTATTTAAAAAATAATTTGTACCAATACTTTATAAACTCTTTCAAAACTACATGAGGAGGTAAAACTGTTACCCTTATACTAAAACCAGACAAGAAAAGAAAACTACAGGCCAATTTCCCTCATAAAATTAGACACAATGCTCAAGAAAGTACCAGCAAACCAAATCCAATTTAAACATATAAAAACTATTATGCACCATGGCCAAGTCAGAGTTATCCCAGGAATGCAAGGGTTTAACATTCAAAATATATCAGTGCAATACACTATATTAATAAAATAAAGGATAAAAATTATATAATTGGTTCAATATATGTGGAAGGAGCATTTGAAAAAATCCAAAACAATTTTATGATAAAAATCCTCAACAAATTAGTAATCAAAGGGAATTTTTTCAACTAACAAATGGCTACCATGAAGAACTCACAGCTAGGATTATACTTAATAGTGAATGACAGAATGCCTTCTCCTTAAGATAAAAAACAACATGAGAATGTCCATTGTCATTTCTTCCACTTAGTGTTGTACTAGAGGTTCTAGCCAGGGAAATTAAGCAAGAAAAAATATATATACATGTCACATAGATTTGAAAAGATGCAAAACTATTCACATTCACAGATGACATGAACTTATACAGCACAAATCCTAAGAAAAAACTGTGAGAACTGAGTAACCTTTCAGAGTATAAGACAATAAAGAAAACTTATTTTTATTTATATATAATAGCAATGAACAATCCAAATATGAAAATAATAAAAAAATTCCATTATAATAGCATCAAAAAGAATAAAATAAATTTAGGAATAAATTTAATGAAAGAAATCCAAAATTTGTATACTGAAAAAAATTAAAGAAGAGCTAAATAAATGGGGGGAAAAATCTCATGGAAGCTCAATATTGGTAAGCTGGTAATACTCCCTAAATTGGCATATAGATTCATTACAATCATTAACAGAATCCCATCTTGCTTTTTAAAAGAAATTGACAGGGTTCATCATAAAACTTATGTGTAAATTTAAGGGACCCAAAATAGACAAAACAATATTAACAAAGAACAAAATTAGAAGACTCACACTCCCTGACTTTAAAACTTACTAAAAAGCAACCATAATCAAGAGTCTGTAGTATTGGCATAAGAACAGACATATAAAACAATGGAATAGAATTGAGAGTCCAGAATTTAACTCATACATCTATGATCAATTAATTTTTGACAAGGATGCCTAGACAGTTCAATGGAGGAATGAACAGTCTTTTCAACAAATGCTTATGGGACTGGATATGCACATGCAAGAAATGAACTTGCATCTCTACCTCACAACGTATAAAAAATTATCTCAAAATGGATCATAGACTTATATGTGAACGTAAAACTACGAAACTCTTAGAATAATGCATAGGAGTAGATCTTCATGACCTTGGGTCAGGCATGTGGTGCCTTTCTTTCCTTGTGATGTGTATGTCTTAGAAGTGAGGCCAATAGCAAGATGACATATTCCCAGAATAGACAAATTACAGAGATAGAAAGTAGATTAGTGGTTTCCAGAGTCTGGGGGAATGGGATGGGTTTCTTTTTGGGTGATGAAAATCTTCTAAAATTAGATAGTGGTGATGTTTGCACAACTCTGTGAATATACTAAAAGCCATTGAATTGTATAACTTGAAAGGGTAAATTTTATGGTATGTGAATTATATCTATACTAGTGGCCCGGTGCACGAAATTCGTGCACGGGGGGAAGGGATGTTTCTCAGCCTGGCCTGCACCCTCTCTAATCTGGGACCCCTCAAAGGATGTCCTACTGCTGGTTTACAGGGATCAGGCCTAAACCGGCAGTCGGACATCCCTCTTGCAATCCGGGACGGCTGGCTCCTAACCGCTCACCTGCCTGCTGCCTGCCTGATGCTCTAACCACTCTGCCTGCCGGCCTGCTCACCCCCAACTGCCCTCCGCCGCCAGCCTGCTTGCCCCCAAATGACCCCGTGCCAGTGTGCTCACCCCCAACTCCCTCCCCTGCCAGCCTGCTCACCCCCAACTGCCCTCCCTGCTGGCCTGCTTGATCCCACCTTCCCTCCCCACTGGCCTGCTCACCCCCAACTGCCACCTGCTGGCCTGCTCACTCCAAACTGCCCCCCCCTCCGCTGTCCTAATCACCTCCAACTTACCTCCATTGACGGCCTGCTTGCCCCCAACTGGTCCCCCTGCTGGTCTGCTTACCCCCAACGTCCCCACCCCCCACCAGCCTGATCACCCACAACTGCCCACCCCTCTTGGCCTCTAACCACCTCTACCTCGGCCCTGCCACCATGGCTTTGTCCAGAAGAATGTCTGGAAGGTCCTCCTGGAAGGTCTTCCCAGTCTAATTAGCATATTTACCCTTTTTATTAGTATAGATAGGAGGCCTGGTGCATGGGGTGGGGGCTGGCTGGGTTTGCCCTGAAGGGGTGTCCTGGGATCAGGGGTGGGGATTTCCCTTGGGGGCATGGGGCAGCCTGGGGCAAGGGGCCCTGTGGTAGTTTTGCAGGCTGACCATGCCCCCATGGGTGAGGGTCCCCGCTGGGGGGGCATAGCCAAACTGGGTGAGGGGCTGAGGGCTGTTTTCAAGCTGGCCACACCCCCTTCAGTGTGGGGGTCCCTGCTGGGTTGCCTGGCCAGCCTGGGTGAGGGGTTGATGGCTGTTTGCAGGCTGGCCAAGCCCCCCAGCGGGGACCCTCACTCCATGAGGGTGTGGCTAGCCTGGGTGAGGGGCTGATGGCTGTTTGCAGGCTGGCCACTGACCCTGGCAACCCAGGCTCCCAGTCCCTCATTGAGCGAAGGCCACAGTGGCTGGAAGCAGGTATCTGGGATTTATTTATCTTCTATAATTGAAACTTTGTAGCCTTGAGCAGAGCCCACAGCCGGCCAGGGCAGGCAGGAAGCTTGGCTTCCTCCATCGCCAGGGGCAACCCAAGCCTCCTGTTCGCTCCAGCTCTGTGGCTGCCGCCATCTTGGTTGGGTTTATTTGCACACTGGCTCCTGATTGGCTTGTGGGCATGGCTTGTGGGCGTGGCTTGTGGCATGGCTTTGTGAGTATAGCAGAGGTATGGTCAATTTGCATGTTTCTCTTTTATTAGATAAGATATAGTTATTATTTTTAAATGTTCTAGATTTTGATATGCCAACAGGGATAATTAAGAAAAATACCATGAAAACCTATAAGGATTCGTTATTTAAATGTGACTAAAAAATTGGGCTCACATTATTTACTATGTGTTAAGTCCTTGGAAAGTATATGACACATCAGAAGTGCTATATGAATGTTAACTATTGTAATTATAATGATAATAAATGTTATTATTATTTGACCTTCTGTACCAGGTATGGTTGACTGTGTCCTGTAAAGCTGAGAACTTCATTCCCCAGAATTCCCTTTCTTGAATGTTCCAGCTTAGGCTGACCGAAAGAAGAACTTATGCTAGATTTAGAAAGCAGAAGCTGAGTTATCATTATTCTCCAAAGGTTTTCTTCCAGATTAGATGTGGTGAAGGACAGATAAGAAATATTAGGGAGGATTAAGCTGTCCTACCCAATCTAGCTGTCTGTCTTGACCTCTGACCCCACTTACAAACAGTGGCCCCAACCCCACCACAGAAACTGTGGGATCCACAAGGCAGCAGCTACACAGAGACAATGTGAACCTCCCCCTCTGCCCTCTCTACTTTCCCACTTTGATGGCTGGATATGCTGACCTTCTCAGTGTGAGGGCGTGCTGATGCCTCCCTAATCCCCGACTCTCACTGGGACCCCAACTCCTCCCACCATTGTGTAAGGCCAGACTGTTGCCATAAACCCTTTACCTCATGAGGCTCTTAGGATGGCAGCTGTCATGAGCCTGGCCTGATACACTGGATCTTCCCAATGCACCAATTCATTTGCTTATTCATTTAAGAAACAAAACTTTCTGAGCTTTTAGTATGTACTAGTATGAGTTGTTCTGCTTGGGCACAGTGATGAACAAGGACATGCCACCCCTGTCTCTGCACTTACCATTTCCTCAATGGTGGACACAGAACAGAGGACACAGGCTTCTTGGAGGGCCTCGCATGTGGTCACAGAGCAAGTAACAAGATGGCATATTCCAAGATCTGACAGGAGGGAGGAGGGTGGGACTGAGGTAAAAACATGGAGTGAGAGGGAAGTTGCTCCCAAGGAATGAAAAAGCAATCCATTATCCCCATGCAATTCAGGACAGGCAGGCTCCTGAACAGTCTGAGAACTGGAGTAGAAGAGGCCCGAGGCTGGAGGGGCAGGGGGTTTCAATGTGAACCTAATCTTGTCCCTTTCCACTACATACTTCAAATGGCTTTCCACTGGTCTCCAGGGCCTGCTGCTTAGCTCAGCCCACCCACTTTGGGCCCAGTCCCAGACCTGTCCTCTCCTAGCGGAGCTGCATCTGAACAGCCTGCGTAGGTGTTCCTTCCCCTCTTCTTCCCTCCTCGCACCATTCCCACTGCTGCCCGGTCCTGCATTGCCACAGGAAGACCCCACTGTCATCTGCTCTCACTACTCAGGGAGCTTCCCATTCAGAGCCTCTGTTTCTCAGCACATGTCCACTGGACACCAACAACAAAGACAGGGCCATGGCCAGGAAATGGCAGAAGGATGTGTTGACAGGTAAGGTCTGGGGCCTTAGCAAGTATGTCTCACCCAAAATAGGGAAAAGGTGGGGAACACCTAATGGTGGCAGGGCTGTAGTGAATGTGAAACCTTGTAGGAGTATGAGTTCTGCAACTCAAAACAAAGGGAAAAGTATTTGTATCTGTGAACAGCATTATTGACCTTCAATTTAAAACTAATTCTCACTTTAAGAGGAAAGAAAGAAAGAATGAATAAATAAATAAATAAATAAATAAATAAATAAATAAATAAATGGATTGTCTTTAGTTCCTAGGAATATGCAAGAGTATACAAGTTAATATAAGAAAATGTGGACCATTCAGTAATTAAATGTGTCCATTTGTGAAACATCTCTTGAGCACCTTCATGTGAAAAGCAAAGGAGAGAGGGATTGAAGGAATAAGTATTTAATTGCAAATAGAAGTGCAATCAGCTACAAATGGAAACCATACTGGGATAAAAGGTACTCTCCCCAAACTCCTGTGTACTTGGAACTTCAGAATGTGACCTTATTTTGAGATAGGGTCTTTACAGATGGAATTAGCTAAGATTAAGACTTGCTGCATTAGGTGGGCCAATGACAATTGTCCTTATAAGAAGAGGAAATACAGGAGATAATCTATAATAATAAAAGCATAGTATGCTAATTAGACCAGACAGCCGAACGACCTTCCAGACGTCCTTCTGGATGACCTCCCAGACAAAGCTAGGGCTTTGAGGGCTGAGGCAGCCACTGTGGCTGCAAGGGCCGAAGCAGCCACTGTGGCTGCAAGGGCCAAGACCCTTGCACGAATTTCATGCATCAGGCCTCTAGTATCACATAATGATGGAGGCAGACAAAGTTTAGATGGATATAGCTACAAGCCAACAAATGCCAAGGGTTACTGGGAGAAAGAGACAAGGAAAGGCTCTTCCCTGGAGCCCTCAGAGGGAGCATAGCCCTGCCAACACCTGCTTTTGGACTTCGGGTCTTCCAAAATGCAAAAGGATAAATTCCTATTGTCGGAAGCCACCAAGTCTGTGGCCATTTGTAATAGCAGCCCTAGGAAATGAAACAGAGACCAAATGTTCAGTATATCCTAATACTTTGTTGGGAACATACAAGATTTTTTCTTTTATGTATTAACTTGGCCAGGCTATGGTGTCAGCTGTTTGGTCAAATATCAGTCTAGATATTGTTGTGAATGTGTGTTTTTTTTAGATTTGCTTGACATTTAGATGAGTGGACTTTGAGTAAAGAGCGCTTGCGGTGAAGGCAGGGGCTTGGGATGAAAGTGCTGAAGTTCTCGCTCTGCGTGCTCATGGCAGAGTGACCTTGCCCTGCATGGCCAGTGGTTTCAAGCTCCACGTGCCTTCCCTGCAAATGGAGATCGTAATACTTAAAACACTGTCCCTTTAGGGCTTTGGGATGTGAGTGAGGCTTAAGCACAAAGCCTGGAAGATGGTTAGGGGTTGGTAAGCTTCCCTGAAGTACCAAAGCGGGAACAATCACTAATGGTGTATGTGATTGATCATCTTCAAAGAGCTCAGATAAACCTCATCTCTTTGCCTCCCTCAGTCTGCTGAGCAGGCCGGAGATGAGCTGTGATGACTATGATGCCTATTTTGCTGACGAGGAAGCAGGGAATTCAGAGAGAAAACGGTTTCCCAAGTTCACTAAGTGAGGGCAACACGCACACTGAAAAGTTACCACTCTCTGATTTTCCATGACAGGACTTCCACATTAATTTTCAATTTCTCATGCAAGAAATCACCACAA
Organism: Myotis lucifugus; assembly: GCF_000147115.1. NCBI lineage: Eukaryota > Metazoa > Chordata > Mammalia > Chiroptera > Vespertilionidae > Myotis > Myotis lucifugus. Next base: position 2,442 of record NW_005876466.1, on the reverse strand, counting down.
ACTTTGTGGCTTAAAATAAGACATATTTATTCCCTAACCATGTGGGAGGTCAGAAGTTCAAAATGGGTCTCACTGGGCTAAACTCGAGGTCTCAGCAGGGCTGCTCCTTTTTCACTTTCTAATGGGTCCGTATTCCTCAGCTCATGTCCCCTTCTCCATCCTCAAAGCCAGCAGAGCAGCATCTGCAAATCTCACTCTGATTCCAACATCCTCTTCTGCCTCCCATTTATTTCCACTGTAAAGGACCCCTGTGGTCACACTGGGTCCACCTGGGTAAACCAGGTTAATGTCCCCACCTGAAGGTCAGTTGGCTGTAGCTTTAATTCTACTACCTGAATCTGCACTCTAATTCCCCTCTGACATGTAACATATTTCCAGGTTCTGGAGATGAAGATGTGCACAACATTGGGGTCATCCTTTTGCCTACCAAAACTATTAAATAATTCACTTTACTTTGCAGACAATTGACTCCAAGGATGGAAAGGAGCAATAATGAGCAAAGAATTTTGCTAAACATCTTGGTAAATAGCAATAAATATTGACTATAACATAAACATCTACACTAATAAAAGACAAAGATGCTAATTGACCATACCTTCACTACACCCACCAGTCAATCAGCAGAGTATGCAAATTAACCCAACAAAGATGGCCGTTAAATTTGCATACTGCAGGTGGGGCGTGCAGTGCCAGACGCCACCCACGGGATCTGGGCCAGCAACAGATGGGGGATCGGGGAGGCAGGATGGGCAGCACCAGACACCACCCGGGGAGGCGGAGCAGGCGATCACCGGCCAGAAGCCTGAGGCCTGGGCAGGGGCGGAGCCTGTGATTGCACGGGGCTGGGGGTCCCCTGTCCAGGCCTAATGCCCCGCCAGAGGCCTGAGGCCTGGGCAGGGGCAGAGCCTGTAATTGGAGCGGGCTGGGGGTCCCTTGTCCAGGCCTAAGGCCCCGGCCAGAGGCCTGAGGCCTGGGCAGGGGTGGAGCCGGTGATCGCATGGGGCTGGGGGTCCCCTGCACAGGCCTAATGCCCAGCCTAAGGCCTTAGGCCTGGGCAGGGGCCAAGCCAGGGATCGGTGTGAACTACAGAGGAAGCACCTTTTCTGACTGCTCATTGGCTAAGCTCCCTGTATGCCACTGGTAATATTCTTAGTAACTTGGGTAATAAGAATCCAAGAAGGTGATGTAGGGTTTTTCCACCTCACTCCTGGAGAAAAAAAATGAAGGTCTGCTGCTGGAGGGGCTAAGAAATATCATATCCTGCCCTAGCCAGTTTGGCTCAGTAGATACTGCCTCGGCCTGCCCACTGCTGGGTCTGGGTTCAATTCTGACTAAGGTCATGTACCTAAGTTACAGGCTCTTCCCTGGCTGGGGCCCAGGTTAGCGCTCATGCAGGAGGCAACCAATCAAAGTGTTCCTCTCACTTTGATGTTTCTCTCTATCTTTCCCTTTCTCTTCCACATTCTCTAAAAATCAATGGAAACATATCCTCAGGTGAGGATAAAAAAAGAAAGAAAGAAAGAAAGAAAGAAAGAAAGAAAGAAAGAAAGAAAGAAAGAAAGAAAGAAATGTCATATCCTATGAAAGACACATCTTGAAAATGCCTAAAGAAAGTTGTCATTTTTTCATGGTGAAGGGACTGGAGTCTGTGTTGATGAAAACACCTTGGTGGCTGCGGTGACTGGCAGTGGCTGCAGCAGCGGGGTGATGGGGCTGGTGCCTTCCCCTGATCAGCCCTGTCGCCTCCCACAAAGGGAGGCCAGACTGCGGCTTAGGCCCACTCACTAAGGGGAGCAGGGAGCAGGCCTAAGCTGTCAGTAGGACATCCCCTGAGGGATCCCAGTATGTGAGAGGGGGCAGGCTGGGCTGAGGGACCACCCCCCCCCCCCAGTGCACAAATTTCATGCACCAGACCCCTAGTAAGAGTAATAACCAGGTGAAACAATTTGGTGGAATTAAAAGACCAACAGATAATATAGAAGATGAAAAGAGACTGTCAGCATTAAATTTGTTCAATATTCTGTCAGTAGGGAGAATGCTAGAGATATTCACTTTATAATCTTTGTTAATTAAAATACATGTTACTCTTGTAACATTAAAAACAATAAGCAAAATTATGTCACTTGTTTCCCATGGAAAAGGGAAAAGATATAAAGGAAACAATGTATCCACTAGAAAAGAGAAAAAGAATAGATGAAACATATTAGATGGAATGAGGAAAATAAGTTGGTAGTAACATATAATGCATATACATAAGTGCAATTTATTTCAGTTTTCCCATTAAAAGAGAGAGAAAGATTCTTACATCAGGCACCATGCTATTTACATGAGATACATATATCTAAATTGCAATCACAAAGGAAGATTGGACCATAAAAGCTAGAAAAAAGGTATACTGAGCCAAAAAAAAAAAAAAAAAAAAAAAAAAAAAAAAAACCCCTT
>NW_005876465.1:0-9956 GCF_000147115.1 Myotis lucifugus | reverse complement strand
TTTAAGAGGGCGGAGTAAAAACCTTCTGGTTTTACCGCCCAAAAGCGCGCGCCACGGGGGGGGTTTTCTCTCCTCTCGAGAAGAACACTCCTTTAACTTCCCCTTTTCCGAGAACCACAATTTCCTTTTTTTTTCTCTCCTTGCCGGCGAGGGTTCATTTTTTGGGGGCTTCTTTTTTTTTAGGAGGGGTTAAATATTAGAGAGGCCAAATTTCGCTTAGGAAAAAAAGAACCTTTCGCCTTCACATAAAAAACAAATTCAAAAGAGGTAAATTTGGGCTTCAAGGCAGGGGTGGATCCAGCATCGCTTCATCTCCTGCGCCTTTTAATCCCTGTGTGGCCTTCAATCACAGGCGCTCTTCTTAAGCAGCTTCGGGCGGGTTTCCTTTCTCATATTCCCTCCAGAACCATCTCCAGCCAGCCGCTGAAACTGAAAATATCCCCGGCGCCTTTGGGATACCCACAAATGGGTCCCCCGCGTGGGCCGCCCACCCTCCAGCATTTTTTTTGTAAAGTCCTTTCCAAGCCACCCTGGTTTTTCTACCTCCGCACGCAGTTTAAGTTCCCAAGACCAGCCCTAATGGGTGCCCCGGAAATGTATCGCCTACATCCCACCCTGGAGGTCCCCCGCCCCCCCCCCTTAAGGGGCGATCCCTGGGGGCGGGCCCCCAAAATTGGGGCGGGGGGGGGGGGGGGGGGGAGCAGTTGGCTGCCTCGCTTTTCCGGGTCTGGGACTGAGTGACGGCTTAAACCCCGCCCACTTGGGGGCGGAGCCACAGCTCGGAACTGGCCTAAGCCGCTGCAGGTAATGCGGTCTGGGCTGGGGGGTCACAGGACGATCCTGGGGCGGGGGCGGCCTCATCCTTTAGGGGCGTGGAAGTGGGCCCGGGCCGGGTTGGGGAGGGCCTCCTCCGGGTCTGGCCTGGGCACATGATGGAAAGGGATCGGCCTGTTCTCCCCCGACCCTGTCTCCTGTCCCCTGTCATTGCCACGCGGGGACCAGACTGGAGATATCCCCGCCCACACGAAGTTTATCCCACTGAGCTTTTGGGCTTTGGAGACAGCAGGCATTGGCTTACGGCCAAGGTTGGGTTTATCCATTCATCTCCCAGCAATCTCATCCACTTTCTTCATTCGTTCATCCTTCAATTCTACTCCATGCCGGACCCGTAGGTAGGTTTTCTGAAGGCATTCGACAGGCCCAGCTCTCTTGGAATTTAGACTAGAATCTAGTCTAGAGACGTTTTCGTAGGTAATTACATTCACGGTGATCCCTGCAATATGGTGGTTTAATAGATACCTTCAGAAGGAGAAGGAAGTAATTTGAGGATGGTAAGTGGAAAGCAGCAAATCAATGAAGATTTTACTGAAGAGGGTTCATTCCAACCGGGTTGTGGAGGTTACCTAGGAGTTTGCTGGTTGAAAGGAGGGGAAGGAACATTTCAGGTAAGGGAAACAGCAGGAGATGCAAGTTATGAAAGGGCTTGTCATGTTAGAGGAACAACAAATATAGCAAGAACAACTCAATATAGCAAGAAACTGGAGTGAGTTTCTGGAAAAAAGTTTGATACCAGAAACCTTTGAATGTGATGATGAGGCTAGGATTTATTCTAGAGTTCAGTATTTGTCAGCCTTTGAAAATGTCCTTATCTTTTGATAAACATAAGCTTGACCTCTGAAAATTTATTTTGATGTATGCCTCTTCTGCATGAAAATTACAGACACTGAAAACTATAGCCAAAACACTCCTGTCATTGTGTTTAGAAAGTTGTGTTTATAGTTGCCTCTCAAATATACCTTGCCATCAAAAGGTTGGTGAGGCTTATTCAAATTCATCAGATCCTAGAAATTGGTACATCAACAGGAAAGGTTTTAAAGAGGGAAGCGACCTAATTCTGTGTTTTAGGTAGAAGATAATCATAAATTTCTAAAAAGTGCCTTTCTTTCTTGTATGTAGAACACCATGAAGCAGCTGCCAGTCTTGGAGCCTGGAGACAAGCCCAGGAAAGCAACATGGTCTGTAAGGAAGGATGCAGACAGAGGAAAACATAAGTTTTTGTTTCATTTATAAGTGGTTTACTAACATATTTAAACATCTATTGAAAAGGGTAGAGATAAAACTGTGGGCAGATTCTGGTAATTAGCCTCAAACCATTTGAGAAGGTCTTCAGAGGAAAGGTAGTGGGGCAATAATTATCAGAGCAGATGTTGATTTTATTAAAATCCACTTACCAGGAAGAGGAAGGCCCTGGCCATCTGGCATCCTCAGCTTCAACCCTGTGTCTTCCCCCGCAAGCTGTGACTCGTTTTTAAGATATTCAGGGAATTGGCTTTGGATTTAACTGGCTTCCCTGTTTCTTGGCTGCATGCTCAATCAACCCTTCATTCAATAACTGACACTGGCCTGACAGGGGCAGCTGCTGTGTAGGTGCTGGACATACAAAGGTGAATAGTCTCACTGTAGTGGGGGCTAACAGACGAAGCAGGTGATGGTGATGAAATGTGATCTGTGCTGAAGCAGGGACCATAAAAGGCTGTAGAGATGGATGGGGCAGAGCTTCTGTAGGACCTTGCAAGGGAGTCTTCAATCTGGCTTCCATGTGTCCACTCTTGCCCTCTACACAACATAAATCTGACCATGGCATTCCCTAGTTTAAAACCCTTTGGTGCCTCCCCATTGGTCTTAGGATCAAAACCAGAGTCCTTAAAATGGCCCACCGGGCCCTGCATGATCTGCCCCTGCCTGTCTTTCTGACCTCAAATCCCTGTGTTCATCCTTTGTTCTTTTTCTCTTCCTTAACATGCCTTGCCCTGTCCCACTCAGCAACTGTATGTGCTGGTCGCTGTACCTGGATCACTCTTTCCCTCCATCTTTCTCTCTTTGTCCAACTAACTTCTATCCATACATCAGATTTCAGTTCAAGTGGTGCTTCTTCAGGAAGCCTTCCCTGACTACCTACCTCCCTTACCTCCTTACAGGGTAAGGTGCCCCTATGATCTGTTCTAATACTGTCTACCCTGTACTCCTTTATAGTGCAATTGAAATGAAACAGATATTTGTGAACTTGTCTGTTTAATGTTTCTCTTCTCAACTAGTCTTTAAGGGCTGTGAAGGCATGGACCTTTTGTTGTCTTATTCACCATGTGTCTGGATGGCTAAGTTATTTAACCTTACCCAAGCCTTGGGTCCTCAGTTGTAAAACTCAAATGATGATGATAACAGTACTTACTGTCCTTAAAGGGGTTTTGTGCAGATTAAGTGCAACTGGGGTTGTAATGAAGTTAGCAGCATGCAGGGTACGTTGTTAGTAATTACTCAGGTGTAATGGGATCTGTGAATCTGAACATCAGACCAGAGATCTGGGAAAGAAATAAAGATTTTGGAAATCACCAATGAATATATAGATAGGTGGTAATTGAAGTCGTCCATACAGGTAAAATGGATCAGGTAAGAAAACATAGGCTGAAAAGGCTGGTGGGAAAGGAGTCAGAGAAGGAGTCAGAAAAAAAAAAAAAAAAGAGAAGGAGTCAGAAAGAGCCCCCGGAAAAGTGGGTAGAGAACCAAAAAGGAGGAGAGTGGAGTAGCTAGGTAAGGAGAAGGTACAAGAAGAAAGAAGGAGCCAAAGAGGTCAGATAAGACAGGGCCTCAAAAATAGCTACAGGATTGTCTTTTCCAAGCAGGAAGTTTTCCAACCAGTATGATTTCTCAATCATAATTCAGAATAACTTTAAAGAGTGGAATAACTGGATCCTGTATTTGACTTTCCAAAGTCCTAGCTTTGGCTTCCATCAGCTCCGAAAATCAGTAGACTCTGGTGAATATTACTTGAGAGCAGGAAGCAGCACTGTCTAGTGGCAAGAGTGCTGGGGCTGTAGGTTCCTGTGTGATTGCACATAGAGCTCTAGCCACCATGTACCGAGTCCTTCCCTGCACTGTTACAAGACTTCATCTTACTCTTCACAGGTAAGAACTATTGCTATCGTTTTACAAATAAGGAAATTTCGGTTCAGAAAGGTTAAGTGGCTTCCAAAAGATCACACATCTAGAAAGCACCTGAACTTGGACTTGAACTAGGTCCGTCTGAATTCACAAACTAAGCTCAGAACTACCATCCTGTGCTCGGACACACCACTGAACGTCTCTGGGTGTCAGTTTATCCACCAGATGGGGCCAGTTACTACCCCAGTGCATCACCATTAGGTTAATGTGAGATGAAAGTAATAACAAAATTGGAAAGTCAAAGGTCATATGCAAGTGGAAATGCTGCTTTGCTGGACACAGTTTAAAGTGTTCTGTGTCTGTATAAGACCCTCATTCTTATGAATATTTCATGAGGAATAGGAGGAACACACTGCTGCACTTATTCTCTGCTCAGGCCTCCTGAATGCATCCCTCCTTTGGCAGGTACACGTTGACCCCCGCTGGAGACAGCCCATGTGCTCGGGTTGGCCACAGCTGCTCGTATTTACCCCCCGTTGGTGATGCCAAGAGAGGGAAGGTCTTCATTGTTGGGGGAGCAGATCCAAACAGGAGCTTCTCCGATGTGCACACCATGGACCTGGGTAAGACCAGCAGCGGCAGAGCATGTGCCTGTAGCCAGAGAGCAGGGCTCTGTGGTGCTGGCCAGGACCAGAGCATTCCTAGGAACACCAGTTCAGCACACACAGCAGGGTTTTCCTCTAAGAAAATGAACATTACTGAGAGGTCCCTAAGGTCTCAGCAGAGCACCCAACCAGTACATCATGTTTTGGGAAAAAGAGTCCGTATGGAGCCCTGGACATCCAGCCGTTCATTTATCAACTATTTCTCCGGGAGACATTGATGACTCCACCTCCTCTTCCATCCACATATCCAATCACTAAGCCCTAAATAGTTCTCTCTTCATCCATGTCTGTCCATTTCCACTACCACTGTAGTCCAAGAATTGTCATCTCTCAACTAGATTACCACAGCTTCCTCTCTGGTCTCCCTGCTTCCAAGTTTAGCCCCATCTACAGTGCATTTTCCATTACTTAGCCAGAGAATATTGTCTAAAATACAAAATTGACTGCATGTCAAGCCTTTCCCAACTTTATTTCATGGCTTTCCCAAATCCCCATTTGCTACACTGAGTGTCCTTTGGATTCTTGAACACATCTTGAATTCTGGTCTCCAAACCTTTGCATGTATTATTATTCCCTCTGCTTCGGGGGGCTCTTCCCTTTCTCATCACCTGGCTACTATGCATCTTTCAGATTTCTGATATTGTGATTTATAAGAAATACATACTTAGTCTTTGCCCATAGTTTTGGCTCACAGCTCCCCAAACCCCTGGAACTTCCGAAGTATTGAGAGTGATAAAGGCGTCTTTTGTTATAGTAATGAGGTGACTTTGGGAAAGTACCTAAGGATGTGGGCTGGTCACCAGGACACCTAACCTGGTGATTAGAGGGTGGAACTTTCAGTAATACTCTCCCCACCTCCAGGGAGGAGAGAGGAGCTGGTGGTTGAATCAATTGCTGGTGGCCAATGATTTAATCAGCCATGAGTATGTAATAAAGTTTTTTAAAACCTCAAAAGGAGAGGGTTCAGAGAGAGAGAGCATCCAGGGTGGTGAACACATGGAGATGTGGGGAGAGTGGCGCACCTAGAGAGGGCATGGAAGCACCACCTTCGTTCCCGTATACCTTGCCCTATGCATCTCTTCCATCTGGCTGTTCCTGAGTTAAATATTCTTTTATAGTAAACTGGTGATCAAGCAACATGTTTCTCTGAGTTCTGTGACCCAGTGCTTGCAAATTAATTAAACCTAAGGAGAGGGGGTCATGGGAAACTTTGAAATATAACCAGTCAGTCAGAAGTACAGGTAACAACCAGAGATGGGGGCAGGGTTAAGGGCTGAAAGTTCCAACCCTCTAATCATAGAGTTGGTTTCCTTGGCAACCAGTCTCATCCTTAGAGGCTTTTCATAAAGTCACCACCCTAACAAGCTCAGGTGTGATTGACCGGGACTTGTTGCATAAGACACCTTTACTGATCTTACCACTTAGGAAGTTCCAAGGGTTTTAGGAGCTCTGTGCCTAGAAGTGATGAAGGTCAAATATATATATTTCTGAATATAAATCACAATGTCACAACCACCCTCTATATTTTCATAGTATCTTGTACTTTCCCATCCTTATCTTCCTTATCTCGTGGGTTTGTTTCTCATCTGTCTTCCCCACAAGAGTATAAGCTCCTTGGAAACAAGAAACATGGCTATATTGCTCATCATTGTATCCCCAGCCACTAACAATAGCACCTGGCACAGAGTAGGTGCTTTATAAGTATTTGAATGGAGGAATGGACGGATAAACAAATAGTAACTACTATGTACTATACACAATGGCAGGAGAAAACTGGTGACTCATACATGTTTTGTTAGGTGCATGTACCATTGCTGTTATTGTTTTAATCTGAGTTGTTTGCCAACCAAATGTGCAGAAGTCTACATATAAAAATTGAAATGGTTTGGCTTCTTTTGATAATTTTGGAAGATCTGACATCTGTAGGCCTATGTGTCTACATGGCAACAATTATTTGGAGCTGACTGCCACCTATCGATGGGGCTCTCAGGCTCCAATTTGCCACATTCCCTCCACTCCTGTGTAGGTATTTGAATTTCTACAGCCTGCACCAGAATCAAAGGTAAATCAAATCTCTTCTAGCCCTCAAGAAGCTCACTGTCTAGTTCAGTTACATGGTTGTTGTCACCTCTTACTAACTTTGTCTGGCTAATCTGTCTAAACCAGCTGGGTTTCAGTATCCTGTAAAATGGTTCACTTACGGTTGTAATGATCCAATAAGATAGGCCTTTGAAAGTCCTATGTAAATGGTTTACTAGCTAAAATAACTAATGGGTTAGGTATTATTATTATGTGAACTTGTTTTAGCCAGAAATAATTCAGTTGTGAGTCGCAGAAACTCTTTTAAACCAATAAAGAGAGGAATCCAAGGGTTGGAAATGCAGCCTCATCTCAGGAGAGAGAGGAAGCAGGAATTGGAGATCTGTAAAAACAAAACAAAACAAAAAACACCTACTTTCTTTCTCACTCTCTTTGGGGAGATCTCCTTTATGTAAATATTTCATTCTTCTCTCCTCCATACTTTGGCTTTCTCTGCCTGTCCACACATGGTAGAAGATGGCCACCCAAGTCCAGGAATTTGTTTGAATTCTGGACTCTTGGGAGAGAGTATCTGATTGGCCCATTTGGGGTCAAGTGGCTACCTTTGACCCAATCAGCTAAGGCTAGAAAGTCAAGGTGTTGTAGTACAAACAGGTTCTGGGTTCAACCCCTGTGGTTGGGAAAATGGGGACAGTTTCCATAGAAAAGGGTTTGTGGATAGTCCCTGAAGTGTCTAATACAGAATACTTTGGAGTTTGACCACATTCCCTTTAAGTAATCTGATGGTTGTTCATTTATGCTTTTGACTGTTTTCTCTTCCCTCCCCTCCCCTAAGTTTGCCAAGCAATCTAAACAGTTGGCAGCCCCAATCTAGAAACTGGGTGAAATGTTTTCTAGAAACACACCAGTGGGACTTAGCCACCTCGGAGGGCCTCTTGCCCCGGTATGAGCATGCCAGCTTCGTTCCCTCTTGCACACCTCACAGCATCTGGGTGTTTGGAGGTGCCAACCAGTCAGGAAATCGAAACTGCCTACAAGTTCTGAATCCTGGTAAGTAGCCAAAGGTTACTTTATTTACCTAAGTACATAAATAAAATTTCAGTTCATTTCCTGTAGCAAATCCCATTTGGATTGCACTGAATTATCCATCGAACTTTGCTGACCTCAGAGAGAACAGGAATTTTAACTTCTAGCAGAATCTGAAAATAGCAGAATTGCATTTTGTTTTCCTAGTAACATATTCAGTTATCAGCTTCTTAAAAGCCAAAGCTGGAAGAGACTTCAGAGAATAGCTATGCCAGGGGGCACCCCAGGTCCAGGGGAAGTGGCTTTCCTAAAGTCTCCAGGGAGTCTGAGCCAGGCTAGAACCGGTTACCTAGTTCAGGGTGGTGATTGTGCTCCCCAGCGGACATTTGGCTATATCTGGAAACATTTTTGGTTATCCCAGCTTGGGAAGGTTGGGGGGCAGTTTGCTACTGGCATCTACTGGATAGAGACCGGAGATGCTGCTATATATCCCATAATGCACAGGACTGTGCCCCACAATAACGAATTATCTGGTCTAAAATGCCAACATTTAAATACTAGATCCTCCTAGTATATTTTGTTGGCCAAGAAGTGCAAAGTTCCTGCTAGTCTCACTGGCAGTTTTACCAGAGAGGGGCAATTTAGGAACATCACTACTGAGCAGGTGTGGCTGAACCACCCATGAGAGATGGACTTGTCTTTTTGTCAGCTAAAATAGTGTGTTGTTTTCTCTTTATGCATATCCTATATAATAAAAGCCTAATATGCAAATTGACCAAACAGCAGAACAACCGGTTGCTAAGACAGGCATTGACCACCAACGGGCAGACGCTCAACACAGAAGCTGCCCCCAGCCCACATGCCCCAGGCCAGCCAAGGCGGGTGCCAGCGGGGGGTCCCCTGATCCCGCAGAGGGAGGCAACTGGCGGTGGCAGTGGTGGGGCGGTCAGGGGGCGAGGCCAGCCAGTGAGTGGGCGGGCACCACCCCCCAATCACCCCACCGGTCGCCTTGTGGGAGGTGACTGTCAGCAGTGATAGTGGGGGGCGGGGCTGGCCAAGGTGGGTGCCAGCGGGGGCTCCCAATCACCCCGCTGGTCGCCCCACAGATCAGCCCTGATCGCCGGCCAAGCCTAAGGACCCTGCCCGTGCACGAATTTCATGCACTGGGCCTCTAGTAATTTATATTCATTGTAAAACATTTGAAAAGTGTAAGTAAGTGGACAAACACTATCCACAATCCTATGACATTAAGGCTATTAACATTTCTGTGTATTTCCTTTCTGTCTTTTGTCTGCATTTTTATAAGCCTGAGATCATACTATTTTCACCACTATACTATTGTACTTTTTTCTTTTTAATTTCATAATTACTTACATAAATGATGTCCTATTAATAACAGTGTTTTGTTAACATCAGTTTTAATGGCTGCATAACACTCCATTTTATGACAATACAATAATTCTCCTGTTTTTTAAAATCTAGGTTTTCCGGTTCTTGCCATTATAAATAACAGAGCAGTGAACCTCTTTGTTCAGAAGACATTGACTGTATTTCAAATTATTGTCTTAGAGTTGATGCCCAGAAATGAAAAATTAAAAAAAAGCAAAACATTGTGAACTTTAAGGCTTTTGTTATGAGCTACCCAATTGCTCTCCAGAAAGATTTTTTTGAACTTATCTCCAGCTGTGTTTAATAGTGCTGTTTTACTCCTGACACTGTATTTGTCATTTTAAACACTGCTAATTTAATTAGGCAAAAACATCTTGTATCTGATTGTTTAAATACTCATTTTGGTAATTACTAGTAACTTGGACATTTTTTCACATGACAGTCAACTCTTGCCCAGTCCCTCTATCAACAATAGACTTATTTGCACAATAGTTGGTCTTCTTTGTCACTTTGGGATAGTAATAGTTCCTACCTTGTTGAGTTTGGCAAGGATTTAAATTAACTCAATATCTGGCACAAGGTTAATGCTCAGTAATGGCTGTTGTGGTTAATGTAGCTATCGTTTGGCAGATGGAAATCCGTCTTGAACCCTGGCCTTTTGATTTTCAATGATGGCATCTGTTTAAATAAAGTGCTCTGAGAATTTGGAATGCCTCTGTCAAAGGAGTTAGATTTTCCACTAGATCCTTTTTCTCTCCTAGAAAGCATAATTTGACACAGTGCCCAAGAAATGTGAAAAATGAAAGTGAATCATTAGTTGCTTTTGTTGCTAAGACAAGTCTGTCAGATGGCTTAGAACTCCCTTGTGATTATGTGTGCTGCTGTTTGACTTGGCAG
>NW_005876464.1:0-9958 GCF_000147115.1 Myotis lucifugus | reverse complement strand
CCTTTTCTTAGCCCAAAATTAAAAAGTAAAAAAACCTTTGGAGAAAACGAAGATGAAAGTTTGATCAAGAGTCACCCTAGCATGATTTATCTTTCACACACATGCGCACGCGCGCACACGCACACACACACACACAACAGGCTAGGTAAACAGTGGGGGCCTTTTCACTGGTTGTATATTGAATGGAGACAAAAGTACTAATTAGGACAGAATGGAAACAGGGTGAGGGAGACCTAAAAAGCAGCTTTAGCCCGGCCGGGGAGAGGGAGGGAGGGTAGAGCATCAACCTATGAACCAGGAGGTCATGGTTTGATTCCCAGTCAGGCCACCTGCCTAGGTTGTGGGCTTGATCCCCAGGGTGGGGCTGCAGGAGGCAGTCGATCCATGATTCTCTCTCATCGTTGATGTTTCTCTCTCTCTCTCCCTTTCCCTTCCTCTCTGAAATAAAAAAATATATATATCTTTTTATAAAAATACATCCTATCCTATATAATAAAAGGCTAATATGCAAATCTACCAAACTGCAGAACGATCAGTCGCTATGACACACACTGACCATCAGGGGGCAGATGCTCAATGCGGGAGCTGCCCCCTGGTGGTCAGTGCACTCCCACAGGGGGAGAGCCGCTCAGGCAGAAGCCGGGCTCACAGCTGGCGAGCGCAGCGGTGGTGGCGGGAATGTCTCCCGTCTCAGCGGCAGCGCTAAGGATGTCTGACTGTGTCCAACTAAGCTGGACAGTTGGACAGCCCCCGAGGGCTCCCGGATTGCGAGGGCGTAGGCCAGGCTGAGGGACCCTCCCCCGAGTGCATGAATTTCGTGCACCAGGCCTCTAGTATATAAATAAAAGAAAAAGCAGCTGAAATCGCCGTGACCACCTGTCCATCCCCCTTCAGCTGTCCAGCTGCACCATTTATATCGGGAAGTCCCTTCTCAGGTAACATTGTAACAGACAACTCTCCTGTGTGCCCTGGGCCACAGGCGTCCGATTACCCCCGTCCCCCGGAGAAATTCTTCCCGACGATGCTGACAGAGAAGCACCCATTGTTCAAAACCCGCCCATCGACAGTCTAGCGGGAGCTACTCACGTGGGGCTCCTGCCTCCTGAGGTCGTCTGTGCCCGGGAGCTGCCTGGCCGTGAACGTGACCCTGGCCGCGATGCTGTCGATGACTGACCTCAGGCCCGGGGCGTCCCTCGCGGAGGACAGGTTGCCTGCGGGCGGCTGGGGATGTGGCTCCTGCGCGTCACTCGGGATCTCGCCGTCCGGCGGGCTGGGGCTGCCGGGGAAGGCGCGGTAGCGGAAGGGCGAGGCGAGCAGGAGCTCCTGGCGGGCCCCCGAGAGGATGTAGGAGGCCATCACCAAGGTCATGATGACCAACCCGAACGCCAGGCTGCATCGCCGCCCCTTCCCCAAGCGCCAGCACCCGCCCCAACTCTCGCTCCCGTCCGGCCGCCCCTCCAGCACGGCCAGCAAGTTCATCAGCTTCCCGTCCACGCGGGACGTGGCGCCCTCCTGGGGAACGTGGGGGGGGCCTGCTCGCGTGTCGTCAGGTGACAACTGGATGCCACCGTCAATGCAGTGCCTCATGGTAGCGCCCGCGGCCGGCCGGTCCCAGCCATGGGCGAGGAGCCGGGGGCGTGAGGCGGGCGGACGGCTGGAAGGGCGTCTTGTGGGCACAGGGGGCGGTCGGAAGGCACGGGCCACGGGTGTAAAAAGGAGGAGGTGCCGCCGCAGCCCCAGGGCACAGGGGAGAGCGCCCTCTGGTGCCACGGGAAGACGAGAGGACGTGACCTCCCAGGGTCATGCTCCGCCAGAGCCGCGGCCTCACGCTTGCAGGCAGCCCCGCCGTCCCTCAGGTTCCCCCCGGGCACGGGAGGACGTGGGGGAGGCCTCGCTGGAGAACGTGGGAATGCCCAGGAGATCGGCAGGAGTCATGGTCTTCTCGGGGGGCCGGGCCGGCACGCCATCCGCGGGGACCCCTTCTACATCCCGTGCTCCTGCGGATGTCTCCTCCTCGGAGGCAGGCCAGTCCTTAGAGCGTCAGATCACCTAAACGGCAAGAAAAGAGATCTTCTTGTTTGTTCTTTTCAAAAATATTTTTATTGATTTCAGAGAGGAAGGGAGCGGGAGGGAGAGATAGAAACATCCATGATGAGAATCACAGATGGGCTGCCTCCCACACGCCCCGCACTGGGGATCACGCCCGCAACCCGGGCCTGTGCCTTGACCGGGAATCGAGCCGTGGCCTCCTGGTTCCTGGGTCGACACTCAACCGCTGAGCCACGCGGGCCGGGCAAGAAAAGAGGTTTTGTTCCATCGTGCGGTGACACAGTAACCGGGGGCATCTTCCAAGGAGAGACAGCAAGGCTCTGGCCCAGCCCTCTGGGTCACAAACAAGTCGCAGGAAACCATCCAGGGTACAGGGAGGTCCTGGGGCCTTGGCGCCTGGTTTTGGGGTTCAGTCTCGGCCAGCAAACGTGGCCCCAACGCCAGCAGCACCAGCCCCACGTCAGACACCTCGTATTCTGCCCACCTATCAAGCCCCCCCCCCACCACCACCCCCGACCCGGCTAAGTTACGGGAGCCCTCAGTCCCGGGGTTTGGAATCTTTCCCAGATTCAGGCTCAGCCGGTGACGGTGAACGTGAGAGACGAACTGAAATATCGGCGTGTTAAGCCGACGGAACGCCCAGGAAGGAGGGCGGCGCAGCCAGGAGCAGGCGGAGGACAAATGCTTTCCTCTCCGGAGGCCCGACGCCTCCTCCCGGGACCCCGGCTTCCCTGCCCGTGCAGGAAGCAGGGGCTCACAAGCATCCAGGCGGACGAGGACGCTCCTCGCAGGGTGGATCACACAAACACCACTCGCTCGCGGTCCCTAAGCAGCGAGGCCCAGCGTGCAGCATCCCCCGTGAGGCGTCACCCTTCAGACCCTGCACTCGCTGTCCCGGCATCGTCCTGGGAACAACACGAGTCTTTAAAGTCTATGCACAGCATCTTGTGGTTATAAAATGTATTGTTGCCTGGATGATCCATCTTGGTAGATGTAGGAAAAAAGAAAAAAAAAAGGCGGCCCGGCCCATGTGGCTCAGTGGTTGAGTGTCGACCCATGAACCGAGAGGTGACCAGTCCAATGCCCGGGTTGTGGGCTCGATCCCCAGTAGGGGGCGTGCAGGAGGCAGCCGATGGATGTTCCTCCCTCCTCCATGCTTCTCTCTCTCCATCCCTCTCCCTTGCTCTCTCTCTAAAATCAATCAAATTAAATATTTTTTTTAAAAAGCCAAACCTCCTCAGTTCCAGGGGCTGTAGACCGCCACGCACGAGCTGTGTGACGCTGAGGAAGCCGGACAACCTCTCTGAGCTCTGGTCTCCTCGCCAGTAACGTGAGGACCGGAGACCCTCCCGACCCGTCTGCCAAAGCACTAAAGTAGCTGGTGCATGGAAGGAGTTGGCATAATGTCTGCACGCCTTTCCCACCCCCTGAAAGGGAGGTGCCGTCCATGGTACTCGCATCAGCAGTGACTATGACAACAGGCGGTTTTTAATTGGCGTGAAGGCCAAGGACATCGGAAATGGCGTTGGAAGTGGGAGATCCCACCGCACTGACTCCCCTCCGTGCCCCTGCCCGAGCGTGGTGGACGCACCCCGACGGTCCGCACACCCTCTCGATCCTGCCGTCTCCAGGGACGGGGGGATCAGTCCTGCGTCAGGGCCTCGTCCTGCTGGCTGGCGGGCTCAGCGGGAAGTCACTAGCGGAGGCTGCCCGCCCTGGGCCCGCGGCGAAGCCGGTGCTTTAACAACGACGTGGGCCGGGCAATAGTCACAGCGTCTCCTGAAAGGGCTTCCCCAGCATTCCCTGCTTGTGCTTAAACCACTGGGAAGAGTTGGAACGGACAGAATACAGACTTTTTAAAAAGTATTTTAAATATATTTTTACTAATTTCAGAGAGGGAGAGGGAGAGAGAGAGAAACATCAACAATGAGAGAGAATCACTGATTGGCTGCCTCCTGCACGCCCCCTCCTGGGGATCGAGCTCGCCACCCGGGCATGTGCCCTTGACCGGAATCGAACCCGGGACCCTTCAGTCCGCAGGCCGATGCTCTAGCCACTGAGCCACACCAGCCAGGGCAGACAGACAGACAGACAGACTTCTTGACAGCAGGACTTTTCGGGGCCTTCCATCTGCTCATGAGCCCTGTGAGCCCACAGGAGAGGAAGACACACAGAATTTCTAAAACACGCCGGCCATGAACTTCTCCCCGAGGTTCAGGGAGGCAGCTTGAGAAACCTCTGGCCCGCGAGGGCTGAGTCAGGGGTCAGGCAGTTCTGAGAAGAGCGGAGTGGGCGGTGAGGGGGCCGTGGGAGCAAGCTGCCCCGGAACTGGGACATCCCAGGCTCCCGCCGCCCTCACCTCGAGGAGTCTGAGGAGTGTTTCGCGCCTCCAGGCTCCAACCTCCGGCCTCCCAACTTGTCCACCACCCCTGACCCCCTCTCGGGACAAACGATCCTTCCAAAACCAAAGACACAAAAGGGCAGGCCCGTCCCTCAGCCAAGAACACATTGCCTTTAGCGTCGGAGATAAGGCACCCGCCAGGGTCACCATGGGGGGCGAGTTCCCACCCCGTCCCGGGCGTGGAGGGCCTCATTAATTTATTTTTAAAGAAAACACGGTCTCTGATGCTCCAAGACAAGAATGTACAATTCTCGACCCAGCAGAAGGGGCAAAACATTCCCAAACCAGAACAAAGGTTTCTCAATCCCAGCAAAGTAAACACACCCAGGGAGAGGGAGCCGCTGACGGTGGCCACAGCGGGAGGGGGGCGCCCAGGTCAGGGCCTGGAGTCCGGACAAGATGGGGGGGGGGGTTGTGATGTCATAAAAAAAATAGTATTTGGGCCTGGCTGGCGTGGCTCAGGATCTTCCCAAAGGATCCTACAATATGCACAGCTCTTAACCGATGCACCTCCGTGAACACACAGCAGATGAACGGCCTGCACTGAGGGAGGATGGATGGCTACTCCGTCCCTGGCCTGGCCTTTCCCACGCGCCACAGGTGACCCCGAAACAGTCCCTCGGACACCCGACACTCGGCTGTCCTGCCTTTCAAATGGAGCCACGCAGGCCCCGCCCTCACCACGTTCGGTGCCAGCGGACTCGGGTCAGACGGGACCGGGCGCGCCCGCTCAGGTGTTAACCCTCAGCACCAGGTGTACGTTTCAGCGAGATTTCAGGAGATTGCTCCCAGCGGGCTCAATGTGGGGCCTGTGGCCGCAGGCTGCCACCGTGGGAACCCGCCACCACCGTGAGAGATCGCATCGCTGCTCCCAAAATAGCCGGCGTTCAATTCCCTGGCTGGAGGGCACCCCATTAACCTCTGCACCCCAGCGTCATTAGCGAGCCATTTATAACAAAATCGTAATCGAGAGCCAGGAATCCCACCGCAGGCTCCGTAACTGAATGCCTCCTCGTGTCAGGTCCATAATGGCGCCCAGTGTCACCCCAGGAAACACGTAGGAAAGCACCGCAGCCACGAGCTGACACAGCAGAAGAGAGACGTGTGCGACTCCAGAAGCGATCTGGATGGAGTTACACAAATCGCTTCTTGTAAGTGGAACATTCCCGCCTGCCCTGGGAGCACAGAGGAAGCGATGGCTAATCACATCATTTCACTTTAATGTTTTATCAGGGAAAATGGATGGTTCCTCATTAACCTTTACTGACACACACAGCCGCCTCCGATCAGGCTGTTTCACCACGGACGTCTCTCTCTGGGCTGTGGATGTGGAAATGTGTGTCCCCACGGAACATCAGTCCGTGGACACGGAAACGCATGTTCCCATAGAACATCAGTCTGTGAACACAGAAATGCACGTTCCCACGGACATCAATCCGTGGACACGGAAATGCACGTTCCCACGGAACATCAGTCTGTGGACATGGAAATGCACGTTCCCATGGAACATCAGTCCGTGGACACAGAAATGCACGTTCCCACGGAACATCAGTCCGTGGACACGGAAATGCATGTTCCCACGGAACATCAGTCCGTGGACACGGAAATGCACGTTCCCACAGAACATCAGTCCGTGGACATGGAAATGTACGTTCCCACGGAACATCAGTCCACGAGCGGAGGAGGGACCAGTGTTCCCATTCAGCTCCAAGACATCCTAAGAACGTCACTGAGGCGGAGAGAGCTGTCCAGAGTGGAGGTTTCAGCCCAAACAATAATAGCTCATCCGGTTCCGTTCCTTTTCTTTTTTAAAAATATATTTGTATTGATTTCAGAGAGAAAGGGAGAGGGAGAGAGAGAAACATCAATGGTGAGAGAGAATCAGCTGCCTCCTGCACACCCCCACTGGGGATCGAGCCCGCAACCCGGGCATGTACCCTTGACCGGGATCGAACCCAGGACCCTTCGGTCCACAGGCCTGTGCTCTATCCACTGAGCCACACCAGCTGGGGCCTCAGGTTCAGTTTCCAGCTGGAGATGAATGCTCTCGGTCACAAGGTCTAGTCAATCGACAGAACGAAGCTGCCCGGGTGGACGCTCACTGGCCTGCACGGTGGGAAGGACACAGGGGCTGTCATGCGGGCGAGGATGCTAACGGCGTGTCCACTCAGAGACCGCAGACCAGTCCCCTCCGTGATGGGGCCTCTGTATTCGCAGAAGAAGTCCTGGACCGTGACAGGTCACACCCTGCACCGGAGCTGGGCGCCAGGCCAGGTGCCTGCCGGTGACCTTGAGCAGGTCGCGCAACCTCCCTCCTCCCGCTTCCTTGGACGTGAGGTGGGAATGATCCCAGACTCCTGGTCGCACGGCTGTGAGCGGAAGTGAGCCAGGTCCTGTGAAGCGTTTGGAAGAGCGTCCGGTCCATCAGATTATGAGTTCGCTCTTCTGCACACACAGCCCTGGCCCACAGCTAAGTGTTTGCTACGCAGCAGTCTAGCACTATTCTTAAAATATATTTTTACTGATTTCTGAGAGGAAGGGAAAGGGGGAGAGAGAGAAACATCCATGATGAGAATCATTGATCGGCTGCCTCCTACACGCCCCATACTGGGGATCGAACTCACAACCCGGGCCTGTGCCCTTGACCAGAATCGAACATGGGACCCTTTAGTCCGTAGGCCGACACTCCATCCACTGAGCCACACTGGCCCGGGCAGGTCTAGTCTATTTAGTGCAGGTTGCAGATGGCTTCCATGGCTGACCCCTCCGTGTCTCCACACCCCTCACCACACGAGCGATGGTGCCGTTCCTCCAACTGAAGGCGTGTAATACGCTTTTCCACCCCCCCACCCCCCACTGAGTTCGGAGACTCGCTTTGGCCCATAGAACGCGGCAGGAGTGACCACACGCCAGTCCACGCCCGGGCGTGAGGACCTGTCGCCTGCCCAGCTACCTGGCACCTTTGCCGTCGAAGGAAGCGGAGGTGCGGCCGGGAGGGGGCGAGAGACACAGCCTGGCGTAGCCGATCCCTGCAGACACGAGAGAAATGGCAGGTTGCTCCTTAGTTCCCGGAGTTCCGTGACATGATGAAAGCCGACTGACATGCTCCTCCACAAACAGTGGACGTGACCAAGTCAGACCAGTGTGGCTCCACCCGCAGGAGTCCCGGAAAGCGTGTTCACGTGAGCAAAGTGAGTCACGGGCCCTTCACCCACAGACTCAGGGAGTCGTCTGAATCACGGCTCTGACCGTCGCGGACCCCAGAACCAGATGCGCCCCTCCCACCAGGCAGCCGTTGTCCCGGCTCGAGACAGACCTGCCGCACGCCTCACCCCGGTGCTTCTCCGGCAACACGTGTTATGACCAGCACAGCTGCTCCGCTTTGCTATCCGACAGCTGACCCCACGGCCCAGCCAGGGAAGAGGCCTGGCTCCTTCCTCTCCAGAGTTCCTGTAACTCCTTCCTCCTCTGGAGCAAGCCCTTCCTGAAGCCTGATCCTTCCTTCGGGCGCAGCCGGATCTCACCTTCCTGACGACGAGCCGCCTCATCCGGGCTTTGTCTGGAACCAGCAGGCTCTTCCTGGTTGGCCCAGAGCGCGGTCCCGCGGAACTCAGGCTGTACTTTACGTTACGGACATCACATCAATGGTGAGAGGGAACGGCGCCCGCACGCGTTACAGCGTAGGACGTGCACTCTAACCGGGGGAGGGGGGAGCTTTGCTCTCCAAGGGCCATTTGGAGCTTTACCACATCACTCACGGGCCAGGCCGTGCGAAATTATCGACTGTAAACTCAGCCTGCGGTGTTTGGTCAAACGCGTCATGAACTCAAGAAGAGTCGCAAGGCAGACAGCAAAGGCAGAGGCGCCTGATCACTGGGGTGGGAGCGACCGGGTGGGGAGCCCGAGAGGCTCAGCCCTCGGAACCGAGGTCCGCCCAGCACCTTTCGCTGCCACAGGGAGGATCCATTTTCCAGAAAGTGTCCGACCCCAAGGCTAAGGGTCTGGCTGGGTGAGCCGCCTCTGGGAGGGGAGAGCAGAGAGGAAGTCACGGGGATCCCTGACCAACCTGGAACCCCCTCCCCCGGGCGTGATGGCCCAGGTCCACGCCAGGCCAGCGCCTGCGGACCAGCCTGCATTTCTCAGTCGGGGAAACTGAGGCCAGTGCAGCTCATTAGGAAGACAAGCTCATCATAAAGACCCAGGTCTGACCCCAGTCCCCGCCCCCCGCCCCCCAACACCGGGGAGCCCATCCTAACCTCGACCGTCGTGGCCTGGCGCAGACAGCCCAGCCGTCCAGCCCGCACCCCACCCCTCGGGAGTCCCTTTAGGGACAGAGCTGCTGTCTCCCCCACAGACACGGACGGGGAGCCCAGGAAGCCCTGGGAGGCAGCGCGGGAGGAGACGCAGGCACCCCCTCCCCTCGCCTCCTCGACCTGGGCTGCCGAGTCTCAAACCGTCTACACGGGCAGGGTCCCTGACGCGCCACCTTCACTCAGACCGTCGGCACCAGGCCTCCCACTCGGGCCCGTGTGCTGCGTGCCTGGCGCGGGGGGCTGCCCACTAAGTCGTTCCTAAGTTAACGAGGGGAGAAGCGAACGGCCAGCAGGTCCCCAGGGCAGGGCTCGGGCCACCGAGTGACGATCCAGGTGACAGGCACCAGGCTGAGCGTCCCGTGGACTGTCCTGTTGATGCACCTCGGCCATCTAAGTGGAACACACAATCAGCATCCCCATTTTACAGACGGGGAAACTGAGGCGGGGACGCTAGGCCCTGCCCGCCTCCCCCAGGACTTAGCGCAGGAGAGCTGGCCGGGGCATCTACAGGCCAACCCTCCCCACCTGGACCCTCGCCTCTTCCTCTCGCAGCGGGCCATCACCGCCCAGCCCCCGGGTCGCCGGAACCCCCGGATGCGGTCACTCCTGTCCTTACTCTGCACGTGCTCACGAAGGCTCGGACGGCTGCACCAACGGGCCCTAAGCGCCAGGCAGAGGTGACCCTTTTCAGACGCGGGCCGTCTGGGCTCCTGCACAGCCCGACCTCAGAGAGGAGACGGGGATTCCGGCTGCCTCCCCCGACTTCTCCTCCCCACGCGCAGGAAAGCGGTGGGAAGATGTGACTCGCGCACAGAGCACGGAGTCTGCGTGGCCGGGCCCGAAGGAGCAGGGTGGCCCGTCCCCACGTGGCCCCTCCCGCCCGCGTGGCTGAGTCAGGAAGAGTGGAAGGTGGCAGCCACGGAGAGGCCCCGCTCGTGTTCTTCAGGCGGCGGAGGGAGGGGACGTGCATAGACACGAGGCTCCACATGTCCAACTCCCGTGCGGAACACACGGTGCGCGAGTGTTGGGTTCCTCCCACCCATACATGAACCGGCGCCTCGCCTGACACAAATGCCTGCCGTTCTGAACACTTGGTAACTCGCTGTACGTCCATAAGGTCTCACTCCTCTCCACGGGCCCGCGCCAAGCAGACAGGGACACGCCTGAACGGGGGGTCATCGGAAGCCCCCGGGGA
>NW_005876463.1:0-9960 GCF_000147115.1 Myotis lucifugus | reverse complement strand
GATGGATGCTTCCCCCTAGCACTGTGGTAACCCCAACGAGCAGGAACAGTACAAACAAGAGGCAGCCATATGATAGGCTTAGCTAACCAAGGGGCAGCCATATGAGGCTTAGCTAACCAAACCTTTCCCTCGAATTTTTTAATCTAGACTGAAAACATGCAGAGGATGAAAGGGTTAGAGTGCCTTTATCTAGAAATGGTACTACCAAGCTGTTCATGCTACTAAAACTGTTTGGATCTGCTTCCATCCTTTTCAGCTCTGCTTATTCAGCACCCCTTCCCTTCCTCTCGCAATCCTGTGAGAGCCTGCTAAGCTCTCTAATGAATTTTCTTCTTGCCTGAGGTAAGCATTAGCCATCTCTGCTGCCTGTTATCAAAAGATCTCTAGAAAATGCAATCAGAAAATATCTGTAGATTGTACAGTACTAATCTGACTTTTTAGCATTTTAAATTAATCAGAGCAATGGCCAACCTACAGACTTATTAAAACTTATTAATCTTGTTTATATGGGGATTTTGTTTTTTTCTCCTTCATGAATTTATATTGCCTCTAGAAATAGTAAACTTTGGACTTTTTTAGCCTGTCATGTAAATTGATATTTGTTTAATTTGCCAACAAATTCTATTAGTGTCTGGGCTGGAACCTATTGGGAATGAGTTTCAGCCTAGACCCAGTTTTTATAGGGCATTTCTGAACCTCAGAAAATAAAGATTTACTATCATTTTTATGGAAATGCTGGCAGAACCATAACTATGGTAACACAGATGGCACTATTGTAAATGACATATCTATGTGTGCATAAAAAGAAGTATGATTAGCTAAATAGATGTTTGGATAGCCTGTGAGAGAGAGAGGAACTTTGGTGTGGGATGGTTTTTGTGGCTTTTCTTTGCAGTCTTTTGTTTAGTTTCCTTTAAGAATCCACAGCTGGCCTTCCTCAGGGTCATCCTGCTCAGCAGTCCTCTTCTTATTCTCCCAGACAAGAAGGAATTCACTGGGAGGCAAACTCTCCTGAGCACTGGCCTTTGGAAATCCACTGGAAAACCAGATAGTGGCTTCTACCTTGGAACCAAGTGCAAAACTGTGATACTGATGACGGTGCAGGACTCTCCACCTAATTCCCTGTCCTGCTCTGATGGGTGGGTGAAGATGGTACGTATTTCTGCAGAAAAGGCCCCAAGCCACTACAAAATGGTGTTGGAGAACCAGACTGTCTTGGAATTTATAATGTGATAGACTGAGTTTTAAATGCAGTTTGGCCACTTTGACCTGAGTTTGAATAATGTATCCAACCAATTCCCTAGTATTGGACATTCTTTAACCACTCATTTTCTTCTTCTCTAAATTCTTTCAAATTTTTGTAAGGTTTATGAGTTAGGGAATGCCTGGAATATACTAAGCACTCTTTAGTGGTGGCCATTATTATGTTGTAATAATTATATTTGCCAGTAGGATACTTTGGGATTTAAAGAACTCCATAAGCCTCAGGTAATAGATCTATTGAAAGAATACATATGAGAATTATAAAAATAGGAATCTCTGCCATATTAGTAGTAATGAAAGTGGGGAGAGCTCAACAAGCAGGACCAGGGCCCCATGGCATGTCTGAGCCTTGCAGGGATTGGAACTGGATCATCACTGCAATTTGAGTGTGTCCACTTTAACCAGGAGAGACATGATGCTGTGGCAATTTCAGACTTAGCTTAACTTGATTGACAGCTTCCTCTTTCTGCCTCTTGGAATGCTCACTCTTGAGACTCCCTGCGAGAACCCAACTTCTGTGCTGTTGAACTCCCAAGCCACATGGAAGTATTTCAATTGACAACCTCAGCTGAGCTGCAGTATTAGCTGCCGGTCATGTGACTGCATCAACTTGAACATTCCAGCCCAGGTGAGCCTTCAGATAACTGCTGCCCCAGCTGATGCCGAACCGAATTGCATGCGACACATCCTGTGAAAACTACTCAGCAAGTCCAGTCAAACCAAGAACCATGAGAGATAAGTGGTCTCAAGCTACTAAGTTTTGGGGTAGTTTGTTGTCTATTGTCCCAGCAGTAGAGACCTGGGACAATCCCAATCATGAATATCAAATCACTTAGTGGGTGTCCATGCCAAATGGAGTGGATGTCAAATCACATTCTCTTGAGGTGGCCTGGGACCCCTACTACTTGCCTTCCACTTCACAGGTACAGGAAGTAGAATGTCTGTAACAACATCATCATAGACTCATGGAGTCATGAGTGAGCCCTACGTGATTCCTTGCCATCATCTCATCTCCATATTGCTTTCTTCTCTTCTTTCCCCTTGTCTGGCTCTACCTCTTGTGTGGAATCTGATTTCTTTTTCTTCTTCTTTTTAAATCTAGCTTCTTGCTTCTCTATCATTTTCTCACATTCCTACCATTTTTTTTCTTTTCATTCATCTCTTCCCCTTCCTGTTTCCTAGTCTTTCCCAGGTTTGTAACTGGTCCTCCTATCTCCCTTTGAGCCCCATCACCTTCCTTTCTTTTGGGTTCCCTGCTGATAGTAGACCAGTGATGGCGAACCTATGACATGCGTGTCAGAGGTGACACGCGAACTCATTTTTTTGGTTGATTTTTCTTTGTTAAATGGCATTTAAATATATAAAATAAATATCAAAAATATAAGTCTTTGTTTTACTATGGCTGCAAATATCAAAAAAATTCTATATGTGACACGGCACCAGAGTTAAGTTGGGGTTTTTCAAAATGCTGACACGCCGAGCTCAAAAGTTTCGCCATCACTGTAGTAGACAGTTGATGCTTCCACCTGCCTGGCATCTCTTGTTCTTTGTGTTAGTGCCATCATGGAGACTCCCTCCCTCCCTCCCACCCCCATTCTATATGGTCTGTCAATCAATCAAGAACCCTCCTCCACCCCTCAATCAAAGATAGGTCATGTGATAAAAAAAATAGGCCAGAATCTTTCTCCTGGGAATTTGAGTTTCAGGGGGGTATCACTCAAAAATGATGAGTACTAAGGACAGACACATGAAGAGATGGTCCATTTCCTCCTGCTGCTCTCCTGAGGCCTGCTTATTTAATTCTTTTTTTTTCTCCTGATTTATGAATTATTATTCCAATGGATAATTTTAAATTAGAATCAACCAGAATTATTTACTGTGTCTGGAACTAAAAATATCAACTGACAAATTGTCTCTCTCCTTCCCCCCTCTTTTATTTTCTCTCTCATTCATCCTCCTTCCCACTGAATTACTACCTTTCTATATCTTTTCTCTCATGGTCTCTTTTCACAGACACAAATACACAAGAATTTTCTTTTATATACATCCGCCACCATATTTTTTCTCCTTTTATGGTCTGTTTCTTTTCTTTTCATAATTAAATTATCTTTAAGTTAAAATCTTCTGGGTCTTACTGATGCCCAATCAATTCCACATGGCTCTCCTCCCCTGACTGGGGTTCTGTGGGATTATAATGAATTGGAAGTCTCTGCCATTGCTTTTAGTTTGCCAAGATTGAGCTTATTCCTTACAGATCCCTCCCATAAGGTCTACAGGCTCTTCCAGAAAAAAATTGTTCTTGCTGCATGGCTAGGCTCTTGAAGCACAAGCCTCTCTTGCTGGGTTTGTGCTGGTGTTTCTATAAATCGAGTATTAATATGATACATCCTTGATGCTGCTTTTGGTGGGGGGGTCTTTTAGAAATCTGGCTGACAGGGTTAGCTCGTAGAAAATATTATGATCCAGTGCTGAAGTAAATTCAAAGTAAGAAATGGGAGATCTGAACTCCAGTCTTAGGCTATGGGCCATCAGCATCCATGCTCTTTAAAAATAAAAAAAGATTATATATATATTTCAGAGAGGAAAGGAGAGGGAGAGATAGAAACATCAATGATGAGAGAGAATCATTGATGGACTGCCTCCTGCATGCCCCCCACACTGGGGATCCAGCCTGCAACCTTGCATCTGCTCTGATCGGTAATTGAACGGTAACCTCCTAGTTTGTAGGTTGACATTTAACCACTTAGTGACACCGCCAAGGCAGCATCCATGCTCTTTGCCACTCTGTATACTGTATACTCTCATTGGTGCCCGTCTGTATCTGCCCCTCTTTTCTTTGCCAGTGTTGGTCCTGGTCAGGACTGTGTGCAGACAAGTCACAGGCAGGATCTTCTAGAGAAAGCTTCCAGGGTTCATTGCTAAGTGGCCTGACTGTTTGGACAGTGAAGACAAGTAATAGAAAGGCCACTTGGGAGAGTCTAGAATTGAGGATACTTATATACAGCATGAAGCTGACATGGTCAGGGCCCTGATTATATCTGCTTGCCACTCACCATGCCTGTGTATGCTCTGATGAATGATTTCCCATGGCTAGCACCCGAAAAAAATCAGAGGCTTTTTGCCAGCTGCAGGAGTGGGCTTGGTCTGTGTGTGGGGTAGTCCCCAAGTGCAGAGGAGTTTATTTGGAGCATACTAGATTTGATAATAACAAAATAAGTTGGTGGGTAAATATCTCAGCTCTTTAAACTTCTAGGAGATGTGTTCTTGACAGTGTTTTAGGGCTCAACCTTGGGATTGAGCCCGCTTTGTCCACAGTGCTAACCTGCTCATCAGAATACCCTATGCTGACTGCCTTTTAATTTGTATCATTATCCACTTCCCCCAGTGATTCCCAACGTTACCCCTCCCTACCCCTCAATAAACCATTTGCACTCAAATCCTTGTTTCAGGGTCTGTTGTCTAAGAGAACCCAACATGAAAAGAGGGAGGCAAGTTGAAGCAGTTCTCCTCAGATATGAAAGAGGCAACAAACATTTTAAAACACAAGTCGACCCTGGAGGAGTTCCTCTTATTCAATGTGTGTGTGTGTGTGTGTGTGTGTGTGTGTGTGTGTGTGTTAGATAGTATTCTAGGGATTAAAATGATGTGAAAATGACTGGACTGGGGGATTTGAGCTAAAAACCAGAATTCACTATATATGAATTAAACAAACCATGAAACTTTCTGTATCTAGTTTCTTTCTGAAGAAAAAGATGGCCCGCTGACCTCACCAACGTGCATGATAAGAAAGCATTAGCTGACAGCTGCGAAACTTTCTTAGCCTGTTGAAAACAGGGAGTGATGCTAGGGAATTTAGGTTCCTTTACTTCACTAAAGGCTTCTTAAAAATATTTTTTATTGATTTTATAAAGGAATGGAGTTGGAGAAAGAGATAGAAACATCAATGATGAGAGAGAATCATAGATTGGCTGCCTCTTGCATGGCCCCTACTGGAGATTAAGCCTGCAATCTGGGCATGTGCCCTGACCAGGAATTGAACCATGACCTCCTGGTTCATAGGTTAATGCTCGACCAATGAGCCACACCAGCCAGGCTCTTTAGTTTTTATGGTAAAATAATTTTGATAACAATTTCTAAAATGCCACCAGCATGATGTACTAAGCTATTTCTGTGAATAGGGCTGATTTTCAACAGCTATGTTCATTATAAATTCATTCACATAAAAAGTGCTACAGTGATGAACACATGTCCTAACCTCTGAAATCATGAAAATTTAATGGTTGCACTTTTGTTCCCCTGAGTCTTGTTTCCACTGTTGCTTTTCAGTTCCTGTTTAACATGCTTGAAGTATCCATAATCTAGCGAGCAGACCCTTTCAAGACAGCTTTCCCCTAACCGTGTTCAGGACTGTGCCTGGGGCTTTGATCTTTCCTGAGTACTCTGCAGATGAGACTACACGTTTTCCCCCAAGGCCAGGAGGCTGTGTGGGACATGGGGAACACCAGTGGTAATTCATATTGGGTCTTGAGAGTGTGATGGGTTTGTTCTAAGATTCAGGACTTAGGACTACAGATTTTTAAAAATCAGTACTTTTGATTTCTTCCAAGAAGATTCTGAAAAATGGGTTTAAAGAGAACAGAGAGAACAATTGGTCCTAAGACCCACAAGAAAATGTACACCTGGCCAGGTAGCTCAGTTGGCTAGAGCACTAACCTGATAGGCCAAGGTTTCAGGTTAGATCCTACATCAGGGCACATACAAGAACCAACCAATGAATGCATAAATAAGTAGAACAACAAATCCATGTTTTCCTCTGTCTCCATTACTCTCTAAAATCAATAAATAAAAAAATAATAATAAAAAACATTCTCAGAATCAAGCCCTGGAGCGAAGGTGGGAGGCGGCGGCCAGAGCGAAGACCCAGGTCCTGGGTGTCAGAGGGAAATCGGTGCCGGCAGCCAGGGGAAGGAAGGCCTATTCTTGCACAAATCTTCGTGCATCGGGCCTCTAATATATATATGAAAATGTACAGAAAAGTTTTATGCCACACACTATGCTGTGGGTTTCTCCATGATTATGTTGATCAATTTTCATAGCAATCCTATGCTTATATTCATAATCCTCATCTTGCAGATGAGGAAACTTGAGTTCAGAGAAATAAAGTGACTTGCCTGAACTCTCACCCCTCATGAACACAGAGTTGGAATTCCAACTTAGTCCTTTCTTTGTCAGTTTGTCCTATAGTGGTGTTTGAATATTTGAAGATAAGTATTAGGTTTTTTGCCAGAGTCATATACTTTCTTTGAACTTTCTCTACCTGTGTAGGGGCTTTGAGACCGATGCTCACTAAAACACCTCCCACCTCTTAGACTCTAGGATGGCCTGTGAAAGGGTGAGCATGGGCCAAAATGTTCTGGGTCTTTTATTTTACTGTTCTTATAACAGGACAAATTGCCTTACCAGGTGAGACATGTCTAAGAACGTGAATTGTCTTTATAATGATTGCATCTGAGACCTCCATCAGTGTGTTCCCTGCAGGCTTCTAGGGGGAAGTTTCCTACACACAACCGGTCCCAGCCAAGGTGTATGGATTATTTTTGGGGGGAGGGGGGGACTTGCTTCCCCACACACAACTTCCAAAGTAGACCTGTAGAGGCTCTCCAGAGAGGCTAATGTGGGCTTGCCTCGGAGGCTTTCCAAATCCGTGAAGGCCTGCATTAACTGTGTGTCACCTAACTCTACACTTTTATAATATCCCGGCACACCTATACCTCTCACCTGCTGACCTCCATGGTGCCCACTGTGCTTTTCCCATGGCCTCCTTTGTTTTGGCTCCCTATGTTCAGCTCTTGGTTTGGTGTGTCTATAATCAGGGCTCCAGGTTTTATTATTTTTGCCTTTGACTTTTCTCTTTTGAGATAATGATTCTGACTCCTTTTCTGGCCATTTGCACTTTAGGATCACATTTCTAGAGTACCCTGCCTTCACTCTGGTGACTTTTGATAGTCTACCCTCACCCAGGAGCTAATGTGATGAGAACCTGGTCTGAACTTTCCCCACCCCCACTGAGATAATTAAGTTTCAAAGCCTGTTTCTAATTTGAGTCAGGAAAGTGGGAAACATAGTCTGCTCTCCAATTAGAAGTGGAGGGATAAATACAGATAATATAAGATGAAAAATTCACTCCTGCTAAAGTAGCAGGACTTGGCCTATGGCCTATTCCTGCCTTATTCTATCTTGGCCATTTTTCCCATTGATACCACCCAGAAATATTGGCTTTCTACTGCTGCATAACAAGTTACCACAAACATAGTGACTTTAGGTAACAACCATTCACTTTCTAAGTTTCCATGTTTTGAGAGTCTGGGTAAGGGGTGACTGGTTCCTCTGCTCAAGTGAGCTGAGTAAAGGTGTTGGTCAAGATTGTGATTCTTACTTGAGTCTCAAGGTCCACTGCCAAGATCAATGGTTGTTAGCAGGATTTAATTCCTTGTGGTTACGGGACTGAGGCCTCATTCTTGCTAGTTATCACCTGCGTCTGCTGTGAAACCCACCCCCAATTGCTTACCACAATTCACAGCATAGCTGTTTATCTCAGTCCTGCAGGAGAATGTCTTTCTGGTGTTTCACCTTCTTTTAAGGCTACTCTGATTTAGTCGGGTTCATCCAAGGTGAAATCCTTTTGATTAACTCAAAGTCAGCAGAAGAGGGGGGATTTTGTTGGTATCATACACAGGGTGTATCTAGAACAGGGTAGCTCTGGTCTGCACTGTGTAGGTGTCTTGTATTTAATTTGGAGTTGATACCCGGCAAACAATTTAAGAAAACAATTGTTGATATTATCAGTGATGATCACTGGACACCTCATCTTGGCTTATCAGCTCTTGGCTCTGTAGTCAAGACTGTTATTCAACATCTACAAACCATCATTCTCACTTATCAGCTTCCATTCTCCCATTGAAGTGAGGGAGGGCCAGTGGCTTTGCTTCATGGGCAATATGCAAGGGGTCTGGGTCCTAACTGCCCCTTAAATAGACTTCCAACAAATTCTCTTTTTCTATGTGCATGAACACCTCCCAATTCCAAAAGAACTTGGTGCAAATAATTCCTGAAACTTTTGGGAGTTCTGTAATATATTTAAGCGTCTCCTTGGCTAGAAATTTAGATTTTTAGAGTTCATTAACACCAATCTGTCTACTTTTGAGATTCCAATATTTTATTTCTGTTGTCTTCTTGTATTTCCTTACTGTTGCTTTTGTAGAGTTTGGGGAAGAATGGGTTCTAAAAAAATGTAATCCATGTGTCATCTTTAACCAAAAGCTTGTTAATTTCATTCATTGACTATCAGGAACCCCTGAGTGACAGAAAGGCAGCATAATACAGAGGACAGTGGGATCACTGGGAGTTTGGTGACCCAGCTTTGACATGAACTAGCTGCATGACCTTAAGCAAGTCATTCCCTCTTGTTGAGTTTTACTGTCTGTTGAATCAGGCATTGGATTAGATAAACTTGAAAGCCTTGTCAATGATTCTACATGATATCTAAATTTCCCAGGATTCTGAGTTGATTAAAACAACTCCATTTTCTTAGCATATTAGACAACAGAATTTCCGGTGTAAAAATACCATCTCACTTAGCTTTCTATCCCAGTATAACAGGGGTCACAGTAGACTCTGACTACTGGGCTCAAATCTGCCACTTCATCTCTAGACAGAAAGAGCTAGCAGTTTTGTTACCTTGAAACGTATGTCATCTTTGGGGAAGAAAATGTTGATTAGGAAGCCAACAGTCAGCTACAGCCCTATGTGCTTTGTTATTCTCAAGGCTTTTTTCCCAACTCCACTTTGAAAGGCCACAGGAGATATTCTAAAATGGAGACGTGTCAGCCAAGACCTGAGTCTCCTTTAGAGCCAAGTGCACAGTATAGGCTGTCTCCTTAGAGCATAAGCTCTGTGGAAAGCCGAGTGATGGCCCATTTCTGGTCAGTACTGCCCTAGGCCAGAGTCCATGGCTGTAGTTGCTCTGATGAGACTGAAAGACTTATGTTTAGGTCTAATGATTACAATCTGGAAAATTAGACTATTATGTTTATATTACTTATATATCTTACATATACCCGACAAAGACCTATTTAGAATAAATAATATAATAAAAATAATGTTTTGAACTTTGGGGGAGAAAAAGTAGATTATTTGTTTTATTGTCTATGTATATATTTGTCTTTCATATATGTGTGTATGTACACACATTTATACATGCATACATAAATATAGGTCTGTATGTATGCATATACACACCTGTGCATAGGTGTGTATGTATGTATACACATATTTTGGCAGGTTTAAATCTTATGATTTTTTTTATATCTTAAAAGACTGTTCTAACTCCCTATGTCAGGTTTAAATCTATGTGTATAAAGAGCCTGGAAACCTGAAAAGATGTAAAATGATGTGTAACATGAAGTTTGATGGGTGTGAAGGGAAACATGAATGTATAGACACCGTTAGAGAAAATGTAAACCTCTGAAGTCTTTTATGAAAAGGAAATATGCCAGTATTTTCATAAGTAAAACCTAACTTCCCTTTGACCTAGACATCTGCACAAAAGCAAAGATTACTATTCTGGCTTTGTTTGAGATTATGTAAAGCTAACTGGCCAAGAAAGCCGACCAGAGTAATTACATAGGAGGAGAGGGT
>NW_005876462.1:0-9963 GCF_000147115.1 Myotis lucifugus | reverse complement strand
AGAGCTCAGTACTCTAAAAATACACGGAACTCCTACAAATTACTAAGAAAGAGACCCAATAGAAAAATGTCAAAGGACACAGATAAGCAAGTTAGAGGGGAAAAAATAAACTGCCCAGAAATATAAGACAATTTACAGCTTCACTAGTAATCAAAGAACTGCAAATTGAAAGAATGTCATCTATCAGATAAACACACTTTAAGAAAAGATAATACCACTTAATATAAGTAAAAGTGTGAGAGAAATACTAATATACATTATATTGCTTTTCTGAAGAACAATGTAGCATACATATCCAACATCTTAAAAAAATATATCTACTTTGTCCCAGCAATTCAACATCTGAAAATGTATCCTAAAAGGAAGATAACACAAGTGTGCAATAATTTACACAAAGTGTATGAATAAAACATTGTTTACAACTGTCATTCTTTTAATGAATGAAAATAATCCACACATCCTAAAGGAAATAAGTTAAATTATGGTACATTCATACAATGTAAAATCATTTAAAACAAAAGTCTATTTTTTTCTGAAAATACTTTTTTCTGGACATACTTAAGATGTATTAAGTGGAAAAACTAGACTACTAATTTGTATGTATTTTATGAACCTTTTATGAAGCCACATCTTGTTTTTTGTTTGTTTGCTTTTTTGTTTAATCCTCACCCAAGGACATGCTTAGAGAGAGGGAGAAACACCCATGTGAGAGAGAAACATCACTTGGTTGCCTTCTGTATGTGCCCCACCTGGGAATCGAACTGGCAACCTTTTGGTGCACAGGACAAAGCTCAATCAACTGAGCTACTCCAGTTGAGCACGTCTTGTTTTGTTTTTGTTTTTTTAAGTATGTATATGTACATAATATCTAGAAGGCTACCAACATTTCCACAATAGTGTCACCTCTAGGTTGCATACAAATAACTTTTATTTTTATAGTCTTATTTTTAAATTTTTAATATGTTTTTACTGATTTTTAAAGAGAGAGGACAGAAAAAGATATGAGAGAGAGAGAGAGAGAGAGAGAGAGAGAGAGAGAGAGAGAGAGAAGCATCGATCAGCTGCCTCCCCAATGCACCCTGACCAGGGACAACCCACAATTGGGCACATGCCCCAAATGGGGGTCAAACTGGGGACCCTTCAGTGGATGGAAAGATGCTCAATTGAGCCACACTGGCCACAGTTCTAATATTTTTAACAAAAATAACATGTTACTAGTATAATAAAAAGAAAGTTTTTATCTTTTAAAAATGCAATTCTCATGTTAAAATGTTCTGGGTTATAGAATAAGATGAAAACTAAGCATCCTCTTAAGTGATACACCTTTAGCTCTCTCCCGATAGAGATGGCATGCCCTTCTCTTTGGTATATATCCTGGCCGTATGTCCATATTAAATATGCAACACAGGAAAGCTATACCCCAGGTTCTATTAGTAACTATAATCTCACTGTCATAATCACTGAATACTTATCAAACGCTGGTTGAAACAAAGTAAGGTTATGGAATCCACATTTTCTTTTGGATTCTGCGTCTACAATAGGCCAGATCAGCAGAGACCAATCTGGCCCCAACCACCACCACTACTACTGGGTATCAAACCTACTGCCCCTCAGAAGCTTGCTCTTCCTGGATTTGCTTCCATGGACATCCATCAGTCTATACTGTGGCATGCTGTCATAAACATGCCTATAAAATTCATCATGGTGTCTGCTGTAAGGGAGGGGAATCGCTACTACTCCTGGGGACTAATCCTTGCCTGGGCTTAGATCAGATATCGGTAGTGTTTCTTCTGACTAATAGGTCTACCTTTACCTTATGACTGTGGTTTCTAACCTTGGGGTCTGATCACACAGGCCCCTGAGAATCTGATGAAAGCCACAGCTCCTCTCTGCCCATGCACACCCTCCACTTTACAAACAATCTCGAGGACTTCAGATACATCTTCTCATAATCCGGGTTGAGAACTCCCATCTTATGGCCCAAGTTTCCTTCTCACGAGTCTCCATTCACATGGGCTGTGAGAAAGTTTAACTTCCTATATAATTCACTTATTTAACAAATACACTGTTCGGGGTTTTTTTGTTTGTTTTTTAATATATTTTATTGATATTTTACAGAGAGGAAGGAAGAGGGATAGAGAGTTAGAAACATCGATGAGAGAGAAACATCAATCAGCTGCCTCCTTCACACCGCCCACTGGGGATGTGCCCGCAACCAAGGTACATGCCCTTGATCGGAATCGAACCTGGGACCCTTTAGTCCGCAGGCCGACGCTCTATCCACTGAGCCAAACCGGTCAGGGCTACACTGTTCGTTTTGACATGCATTCTGCAATACTTGCATACTTTCTACCCCAAACTTTTCATGTATTGTTTTGCTGAAGTTCACATATCCTGGGATATTAATCTGTGGGGGAGGAGACAAAGCTAAGGAGAAGAGTATAAACAACAAACCATCACGCTAATTTCAAAACCTAGTCATTAGTGTGATACTTACTGGTGTCACTGACCACATATTTCTAGTTCTCTCCTTCTCCAGGCACAGAGCAGCACTGCACTTCCTGGTTGTAGGGCACGTAACAAGTACCAGCCAAGTTGTGAGCAGAAGTGACAGTGCCGTTTCCAGGGCAGCACATTTAACTGCCGATGGAAATCCCCTGAGTCCTTTCCCTCCGGCACCGTTCCCAGCAAGGTTAGACAGGGAGGCTGCTCGGGGAGTCTGGTTCCCCAGGTGACCACGACGCCCCTGTGGACCTGCGATGGACAGGTATCATGATGGTGTGTTATGCCAGGAAAATGTGGTGGTGCTTGTATCTGCAGTACAGCCTAGCTGATGTGGATCGATGGACCTGTGTACAAAAACGAGACACTGTACACCTCTCTCATTTGTGAACCTAGAGACCCTCAGCTTTTCAAAGTAAACACTGGGATGACAGGGTTGGGTCTGGAGGCTGACTCGGAGCTCAGCGCTTCGGAAATGACCCAGATGGGACACTGATAGGGCAGGACCAGCAGGTGCTGGGGACAGGGAGCACTGAGGGCTATCCCAGGGCAGGGAAGCAGAGAGGCTCCGCTTGGTTTACTTGCGCATTCACACAGGGGGTGAGGCGGCTGCACCCAGGGGGCAAACACCTTCCACCGGGCATGGCTGATCATGCTCAGGAGACTGCAGTGAATGTGCTTCCACAGGCACTAGGACCTCTTACAATTATTTTTCCCTGGTTATATCCCCCAAAAGCACTTAAAGCAGTGCATAAAATGTGTGCATTTTTCTACTTGGAAGAAGATAAAGTTAAGGGGGAAAATGGACATTTTTTTTTTTTAGATTTTAAAAAGATGAGGCTGAAACAGTTTAAGTTTTTAAAAAAATAAATAAAAACATATGATTTAAGGTTCTGTGCTCTATAGATAGGTAGGCCAGAAATTAGGCTTTTTAGCATGTTCATAGGCAGCATGGGAAAGAAACAGGCTCCACTGCATGAAAAACAATGTTCCTCAGAACAAACAAACTGCTTACTCAGCTCTCAGGGGAAACTTCTCCCCTGTGTCTTCCTAACAGGAGACTGTGTAACAGGATCCTCCCAGTACAGAAAGGTTTTAGGGGACTTTTCCGGGAGTGTGCCATGGTGGAAGCTGGCGGCCTCCAACCAAGCACCATTCCGAAGAATTCATTTCCAGAGTCTAAAATCACTTCCTGGCCTTTTGGATAAGACTGACTGTCACAGGTCTAAAGCTAGGTTTTCAGGAACTCAGCCATCTGGCGAGTTGAATTGCTCCAGCAACACATTTTTAAAATATCTAAGAAATTAGATGATATGCATGTATTTAAAAAGTCAATTAAAAAACAAAGGCACTGCCGAAACCGGTTTGGCTCAGTGGATAGAGCGTTGGCCTGAGGACTGAAAGGTCCCAGGTTCGATTCCGGTCAAGGGCATGTACCTTGGTTGCAGGCACATCCCCAGTAGGGAGTGTGCAGGAGGCGGCTGATCGATGTTTCTCTCTCATCGATGTTTCTAACTCTCTATCCCTCTCCCTTCCTCTCTGTAAAAAATCAATAAAATATATTTAAAAAAAAAACAAAGGCACTTAAATTAAAAAAAAAAAAACAAAGGCAGGCACCCCGGTTGCAGAAAAAAACTAACCAAGTCTCCAACAAACACTACTTGAATAGTGTTTGAATTCTATGAAACTACTAGTATAAGTTAAGCAACAGAACTTTTAAACAAACTACCTGGATACACTATTCAGAAAAGAGATGACTAGGTTGCACACATGTGCACCTGGGGATAAGATTTATGCCAGATCGATGTAGGGGAGTATAAAATAGTTAACAGCTTCCATCTATTCAACAGACACCTTATGAGAGAGATATCCCACCCCCGTTTCACAGGTCAGCTTGCTGCAAAGTCCCTGTTCAACCACTATGGTGTCTCCCAGTAATATTACCATCATATGTACTAATAATGGCATCATTAAGGTTGGTATTTTAAAATACTCCAAGCTCTCTAACACCCAGTAGGTGTACTTTACAGAAGAATAAATGGAAAGCGCTAAGGAAATAATTCTGCATTTTTTCCTACAGCTTTCTTTAGAAAGCAATCAACAACAGAACTATCGATAGCAGCATGGCTATGCCTCAAACCTGCCTTCTCCTTAACACGAGCCTAAGATAACCAGGTTTACAATTTAAAAATAAGGCAGCTATCACACATTTCCTAGAGTAAAGTAAGAGCAGTCTCACCGGGAGAGAACAGAGCAGTAAATCTCCCTAGATTGGAGGGAGTCAATGGATCATTGTCATTTTTGACTCTATGTAAGGTTCTGTGTAAGAAATGCAGGATAAAAATTAAAAATCAACCTGTAAGACACATATCCAATTAGACAAAGCACAAACACCTTCGGAAGTGAATATAACTGTTATGAAAATCACATTCACCCCCAGAGAATGATTCTAAAGACTAAGGGAGGAGAGTTGTAGGGATGTTTATTTTGAAAATGCTCTTCAATTGGACACAACTTATTCAAAACGGTTTGTCCCCCTGAGAGATCCAAAGCTACTATGTTGTTCCCAAGGCCAGGCTTTGGGGGATAGTCCCAGGGCAGGTGTAAACTCCTTCCTAATTTTCCTTCCTGATTTGTGGAATGCCACTGGCCAAAACACAATTCCTCATATAAAACAACCAGAAGTTAAGTGTGCCCTCTGGATAGATGTGCTAACAATTGCTTTGGGGGAAGGAATTCTATGGATCTCTTAAGTCAAATCCACAAATTTGCAAGACACACACCAAACTATTAAAAGATAAATGGTTAGTAGGCTACAAAGGAAATTAATATAAATTATTGGTTAGCAAATAGAAAGGGGGGAAAAACATAAAATTACTTGTATGAAAAAAATACATACTGAAAAATAGACTTAACTTTACACTTAAAATTACCAACAATTTTAAAACATTACATTATTCACTGATGGTAAATTGCAGTAAAACAGTTACGCTCAAACTTTGTAAGATGCATTGACACATCCCTTTTTAAAAATCGTTTGACAATACTGATCAGAGCCACAAGAATACCGAGGGCATTCATGACAAAGACAAGTGTGTCAATATAACTCTACAAATGCCAATATGATACGGCCGGATACACAGCTCTTTGGGCTCAATCCAGGGATAGGTTTTAGAAATTACACAAGGACACATATACCACCTATCCTTCAGGCAACCTTCCACACATCACTTTCCTATTTTAGTCTGGGTTCATTTGGCTACCAGAATTGAAACGCACAAGGACTTTAATCAAAGCCAATAGAGGTCTCTCTCCAAGTTCAAATGCAATAAGGACAACTGGGCACCAAGAAAAATTCAACCCCAAAATTATACACCATCAAGAATCAAGGCATCAGCTCTACAATTCTCTTGCATACCCAGCAGCCATCGGTCTCTATAAATGTCCCATTTCTGCTTCACTCTCCTCTGCTGCCAAAATCTTAGCTTCTCTATTCATTCACCGGTTTACAAGCAACCACTTCAAGGCTCCTGCCAAATAGTGGCCTTAATCCTCATTTCTCATGACCTTTCCTCTCAGCTCCCTAACAACTCTTCAGATCCTGATTGCAGAACATTTGAAAAGTCTATCTGATTGTCTTTCCTGGGGCCAGATGCCCAGCCTAGTCCAATCAGCTGCAGGGCTGGTCACATGGTACTGAAAGCTACCACTGACCGACTGTGGGAAGGGTGTGGGCCACGAGGAAATGATAGGCATCTCTACTAGTTTCTCAATCAGAGCTTTGGAGAGATACTGCATAGCAGTGAGTTTAGGATTACTCTTTGACCTAGGAGAATTTTTTTCCAGGAATCTGTATTAGTTTCCTATGGCTGATGCAACAAATCACCACAAAACGGTGGCTTAAACTTCAGAAATTTATTGTTCAAAGTTCTGGAAGTTAGAGTCTGAGGTCAGGGTGTGAGCAGAACTGAGCTACCACGGAAGCACTGGGGAAGGCTCTGTTCCAGGCCTCCCTCCTTGCTTTTGGTGATTCTTTGCCTGTGGCAGCATACCTCCAACCCTCACAGCATTCTCCTCGGGGGTATGTATGGCCAAATCTCCCCTTTTTATCAAGATGCCAGTGATAACAGATTAGGAACCCACTCTACCTCCGGATGGCCTCACTCCTTAGCTAATTACATCAGCAATAACTATTTTCAAATAAGGTCACATTCTGAGGTATGGGGGTTCAGACTTCAACATACAAATTTTTGGTAGTTACAATTCTACCTATAACACCTACGATTCTGTTTATGGGAGTTTCTTCCCCAGGAAAATAATTCAAAGAAGAAAATTTTATTCATGGAAAGGTTTAGTATATTGTTGTTTGTAATAAAAACTCCAAATTGGGTTCCTAGTAAATATAACACCCCCACACATTTCTCAAGGCAATAGAGATAGCTTGTGAAAGCATGGGGTCATGAGACTGCCTAAATTCGGTTCAAACCCCCACTGCCAATTATTAACTGAGATACTCTGGGGGAGTTACTTAAATTCCCTTTGCGTCAGTTTCCTCATCTATAAAATGGGATGGTGTTAATACCTACCTCACAGGCTATCTCAAGAATTAAATTAATCAATACAATAAAATCTCATCACAGCATTATTAGGAGGGTCCAAACATTAAATCACGTAAAAATACAAAATATTGCTATTGTGGAGTTATGTATAGGGCAAGTTTTGCCATTGACTAGCTCCACGAAGCCCAAGAATCACCAATAGCTGTAGAGCTAAAGTTACCATTTTAGAGCATGTTATTGAGGGGCTTATAACACATGTAAAGCACTTAGAACACTGCCTATCACAGAACAGGCATGAAATAAATCCTTAAAACTCACTCTCCTAACCCTGGTCTCCCACAGCTAGCTCACTGCGGCACTGGGTCCCATTTTGGTTTTTTTGTTTTTTAAATATATTTTTATTGAGAGGAAGGGAGAGGGAGAGAAAGATAGAAACATCAATGATGAGAGAGAATCACTGATTGGCTGCCTCCTGCATGCCCCACATTGGGGATCGAGCCTGCAACCCAGTCACATGCCTTGACCCGAAATCCAACCATGACCTCCTGATTCATACATAGGTCAGTGCTCAACCACTGAGCCACACCGGTGGGGGCTGGGTCCCCTTTTGGCTTCTCCCCTTCTTCTGTGTCCATGTATATCTCCTCAGCAAGTTCACATTCTGAAATGCGGGCTTCAGATTTCAAGATAAATGGGTATATAAAACATTAAATCCAAATTCCAGAATATTTTTCATTTTAAGGCCCTGATTCATTGCCTTTTTTTAAAAAACATATAGTAAGTCTTTACCCCCAATTTAGAAATTGCCCACCTTCCTAGCACATGGCTGCAGAACCAGAAGTAAACAAATGAACAAAAAAAGGTAAGTCTATTCACTGCAATTAATAGATTTTATTCTTTAAAAGGTCTTCTGTACTGACAGCCTATTTATTCTTATTTGGCCCACAACTCTAATAATTACTCGGTTTCCAGGTCCAGGGCAGATTAGAAGGAATAAATTAAAAGGAAAAAAGGGGACAACTATAGAAAAACGATGGAAATAAGATGGAATACAAAGCACAGCAGTCTGAGGGCACGTAGTAAAAGGACAACAGTCCTCCCCACCCTCCCGAGCTCCTGAATGCAGCACCTCCGCGACCCAGCCAGGTTACTATGTCTGCAAGGCTGGTCTGAGTCAGCAGGAAGTAACTGAATTATCCTTAGAAATCTATAAGGCAGCAGAGATGCAGAGATTACTCTCTGCAGCCACCTCTTCTTCCTCCTTTTTTAAGTTCTGATGCTCTCTCATAGGTAAACTCGGAGCTAGCTGGGAAAGCTGAGACACGAGAATCATCTGAAACAGCTCCAGTAGCCAAGTTTAACTGTACATACACTGTGACAAAAACTCACTGACGAGGTTTTCCAGGTAGAGCCTCAAGGAACCTTTAGAGAAAATGACATATAATTAATGCACAAATAGTTTGAATTTCAATATATGCTGGGAAGTATGAGTTGGTTTTATCAACTATATTCAACTCCCTGCCCACCTTGTTTATGTTGCTTATAAGTCTTCTTCAAAGTAGAACAGGGACAAACTTCAGTCCAGATGTTACCCAAACCAACTCCCAGCATAAAATCCAAATTATTACTATTACCCACTGCACATGTCCAGAGGTCATACTTTTCCTAAATACACGCATGAACACAGAATGTGGATTTAGCATAACTCTGTAGAACACAATGGATCATCTGGAGGTTCCATTTACGCTTTACAGCCAGCTACCGTTTGAATCTGCATTCCGATGGCCAGAGTTTGTGACATCCTTGAACAGCTATTCTCAGCCCTGCTGCACCTTCCAGTCCCCCGGGAACAGAAGCAGTACCCAGGCTCCAACCCAGAGAGAGGGACTTAATTGGTCTGGGGTGGGGCCAGGGAATTTTTTTACCCCCAAACTCAAATGGCAACCAGGAGTGAGATCCACTGCCCTAAAATGAGTTAAAAATGGGTGATCTAACCTTCACCTCACTCTGAAAAAGCCCACCATTCCATCCTTGTTACTTGAAAGTGAATAAAATAATTAACTCAAATATTTTTAGAATAT
This sequence comes from Myotis lucifugus, assembly GCF_000147115.1. NCBI lineage: Eukaryota > Metazoa > Chordata > Mammalia > Chiroptera > Vespertilionidae > Myotis > Myotis lucifugus. The sequence continues at coordinate 821 of NW_005876462.1, read as the reverse complement.
GTTTTTATTGATTTCTAGAGAGAAAGGAAGGGAATGGGAGAGAGGAAGAGAACATCGATGTGTTGCCTCCCATAAACACCCCGACTGGGGACTGAACCCGCAACCTGGGCATGTGCCCTGACTGGGAATTGAACCAGCGACCTTTTGGTGCATAGGCCGATGCTCAACCAACTGAGCCACACTGACCAGGGCTCCAATATTTTAAAGTTTCAAAATAAAAATACATTCCTATTCAAATGTGAATATGAATGACTCAGAGGCATTCCTTACTAAGTTAAAATGAGTAAGTTCTAGCTTTTTAGTAAGTTGCTTTAATGTTAGTCCACACATTCTCAGTCATTCCTGCCCAGCCCCCAGCAGCCAGAGGCAAGTGAGAGGGCAATTCTTAGCGGTCTGACAATACCTCCGAGTGTTTCACTAAATACTGTGTTATACCAAAGGGAACCAATGAGAGACAGGCAGACTGCAGCTGTATATGCTGTAAAACATACTGAAGCTTTATCTGAAATCCTTGCACAGAGATAAATGGAGATGTGGATGGGCACAGGTGGAAATGGTTCATAACGTTAATATGAAATCCTCTAAGTAATTTGCTAAAACTTAAAAAGAGTAAGACAGCTGGGACTGAAAAGAAAAACGCTAACAAAGGAAAAAGGCTGGTCCACGGGTGGGTGTGGGAGTCAGAGCTCTGGCAGGCTCATCAGAGAGCTAACCACGCAGGTATCGGATGTAGGACCTCCCTGGAAGTATGTTTCTTCCAACCCTCTAGTTTTCACTAAAGCCATCAGTGTCAAAACCAGAACTTACAAGGGGGCTCCTAA
>NW_005876461.1:0-9964 GCF_000147115.1 Myotis lucifugus | reverse complement strand
CACGGTCACTGGGGAGCCGAGTGGGAGGCGCCTTCTTCCCGGGCGGAAGTGGACGCGGTGACCGAGGGCGCCGGGAACCCTGTGGGCCAGTGGCTGCCCCGGGAAGGAGGGGAGGCGGGCTGTGGGAGGGATGGAGAGGCCCTCGGCCGGTGAGGGAGGTGAGAAGGGAGGAGGAGGAGAGGGAGGGAGGGAGGGAAGGAAGCTTGGAGGAAGAGGACAACCCGCCCGTGAAATTTACAAGTGTGCCTGGCTCCTAAGACCTGGAACTTCTTTGTTGTAAATCAAAATTACGCTATTCTTAAAAATGAATTACTGCATATTCCTACTTGCCCTCCCCCACCGCACCCCCACTCCCTTTTTTTTTTCTGGTCATCCGATCAGAAAAGGTTGTTCATAATTGTCTTTGTAAGAAACGTCCAAACCTGTAGAGAATTTTTATGAGTTTATTTGAGCCAAACTGAGGACAATTGCTGAGAAACCAAATCTCAAAGGGATTGAGAAAAGCAAATCAGGCAAATCTCTGGGATTGGATAAAAAAAAAAAAATGGTGCCACTTTGATGGGTACAGGATTAATTAATAACATTTAGAAAACATAGGATGGTATGTGGGCAACAAAATGAGGGTGTGGGTTTCTGTGTCATGCTTTGGTGCTGGCAGTTGTGGGGTCTGGAAAAGAAGATAACTCTGACATTTCAAAGGTATGTTATCTGCCGAAACCGGTTTGGCTCAGTGGATAGAGTGTCGGCCTGGCCTGCGTACTGAAAGGTCCCAGGTTCGATTCCGGTCAAGGGCATGTACGTTGGTTGCGGGCACATCCCCAGTAGGGGGTGTGCAGGAAGCAGCTGGTCGATGTTTCTCTCTCATCGATGTTTCTAACTGTATCTCTCTCCATTCCTCTCTGTAAAAAATCAATAAAATATATTTTAAAAAAAAAAACAATAAACAAAGGTATGTTATCTTAGATGCACAAAGACAATAGACAGGCTCACGTAAGGTAAAGATTGATTTGTCAAGGAAGCTAGAGGCCGAGGAATGACTGCCTCTCCTGACCCAGTTTTGTTAGGAATTTATGATCACAGCATCCTACGTGGCTACTTTCCGTCTCTGCGTGCTTGTTTGTTTTCGAAAAAAGATGATAAAAAGTACAACATTATAAGGCGGACTATAGCTGAATGGCATTGTGATTCTAAGAGGCAGAATGAGAACAAACATTAGAAACAATAAACTGGGAATCCAATTTAAGTCAACAAGGTATTTTTGTGCAAGATATTTTGTTAGGTGCTTCTGTGATACAAAGATGAGGAAGACAAAGTCAGTTTCGAGTATGTACAAGCTGTGGATGTAGAAAGGGTATAATAACCGAGAAAATTAAAAGCAAAGCAAAATCCGATGAATGCCATAGGAAAGCTATAAATAGCAAGCATTGGAAAAAATAGTGGAGGGAGCGATCATACTACTCCAGTGGAGAGAAGGTGGATCAGGATCAGGAAGGGGTTTAAGGAGAATGTTTCACCAGTAGGTGAAAGATGAGCAAGTTTTGAAGAGACAAGGATTGGAGAAGAGGGATATACTAGTATTCTAACTGGAGGTACTAGTAATAGTATGAACAAAAAGCATACTGAAGGAGAGATAGTCCAGCTTGGCTGGTTTTAGGAAACATTTAAAGCCATCTGAGATGCTTGTACAGACCTCAGTAAGCAATGGAGAGGCACTGGTAGATTGTATGTAGAGAGTGACACAAAGCTACACTCAAATATGGCAGGAGGGTGCAGGACTGAATAAAAGGAGGGCAGTAGGTCATTTAAAGAAATCAAACTTCTTTAGCAGTGTATCAATAAGTGAGCAGTTGATGTCATTCCAAGCAGACATCCTGGTATTCCTTTTGGTATTCCTCAGGATTCTAACTCAGTTTCTTCTCTTTTTTATCCCTAAGTGATCTCATTGACTCCTCCCGCTCCCGCTTTTTTAATCTATTCTTTTTTTTTTTTGCTTGTTTATCTCTCTCTCTTTTTACTTTTCTTGGTGTTTTCTTTCTTTCTTTCTTTTTCTCAAGACTTAGTGAACTTTCCACCTATTGATCACTCCAAAATACTTTGCTTCTGCTGAGATTTCTGAGTTATTTTTGTTTGTTTTGTCTCTAAGAGTTAAGGACTTTTTACTTATTATTTATTTTTCTTTCTTTTTCCCCCTCTTTATTGAATTGATTGGGGTAACACTAGTTAACAAATTGGTCATCAGTTTGGCTGAAATAAACTCTCTACAGGTTTGGACATTCTTACAGGATCATGTGTTATCTTGTAGTTGATGAACCTTGCTTTCACATGTCTAGTAATCTGAGGTTTCTTAAGACAGAGTCTATGAGTATTCTCCCGTCGAAACACCAGAGCTCACTGAGCGGATGATTCCTGCCCCATCACTTTCTGCTAACCCCAAGACGTGTCCTTTCTGTTTGGATTCTGTTTCCTTAACTAGAAAATAAAATGGGGGATTAAACAAGATTTGGGTCTCAAACTTTAGCATGCATCAGAGTCCCCTGGAGGTCTTGTTAAATCGCAGAGCACTGGGCCTCAACCACAGAGCCTCTAGCTCAGGATGCCCAGGGTGGACCCCAGGAAATTACAAGCCCAACAAGACAGGTGATGACCCTGATGCTCCTGGTCCAAGGACCACACTTTGAGAGCCACTAGACCACAGTCACAGTGACTAGCAGACTCACTTGGTTGATCATCAAAATCACCTAGCTCAGTGGTCGGCAAACTGCGGCCCCTTGAGTGTGGCTCTTCCACAAAATACCACGTGCGGGCATGCACGTGCACTGCGATTGAAACTTCGTGGCCACACTCAAGGAGCCAAAGAGCCGCATGTGGCTCACGAGCCGCAGTTTGCCAACCACTGACCTAGGGAACGTATGAAATTCAGATGTCGTGGGCTCAGACCTTCAGAACTATAATCTTCAGGTGTGGCACTGGGGAATCTGTATTTCAAAAGGGCTCCCCAGATGACTCTTATGATGGACCAAGTTTAGAAACTAATTGAACTAGAAAATCTGTACAGGTCATGTCAGTGTCAACCTTCCATGATTTTGTTTTGGTTCAGCTGAAGGAGGGCAGGTACAACTGTCAGGATGGAATAGTCCTAGTGGCTTGCTCAAACTGGAAATATACCAGGAAAGGGAATTCTGGGGAAAATATCTCAGCCTAGCCAAGTGGGTGCATTACCAAACCATCACACCATGGTGGGTACTCTCCAGTCCTCCTCACTGCAGAAGTGTTATCTTCCTGGATGTACATAGATTTACTATCAAACAGATCCCTTCACACCCCATTCGGAAACATCAGCAAACAGATTATTTTACTGCCTCCAGATTTTTCCACAATATTTTTTTTTTACATCTGAATAATTCAAAGAAATCACAAGAGTGTTATCACCCAGAGCAAGCTGAGGATGGGGAACAAATCCTTGTTTCTATCCTAAAATGCACAAACTGCTTGCTTGCAACACCCAAAATGGCAGTTTTTCAGCTTCGCCTATTTTAATTCCAAACTCCTCTGGAAAATTTATCACATAAGCTAATATTTAACCCAGGCTCAAAAAAATAAAAAATGAAAAGAATTAAAAGTTACATTCTTATAAAAACTCAGAGTAAATGAACACTAGGATTTCATGGAGTTCCTTAATAAATTAAAGAGCGATGACTCGGCAGTCACAGCTGGTTATCCCTCCAAAGTTGTTTTCTTTTTTATTATGAAATAAAGAACTAAATTCCAGGCCTGGATGAGCCCAAGCTGAATTAACAAACAGAGCAAAGGCAAAGTTAAACAAAACCGCTGACTCTGCTAAAACCTTGTGATTAACACTGATCTTGAAGGCAAGGTCAGGAAAAGTATTTCATGGAACTGCTTTTCCCAAGAAATTTTGGATCAAAATCAGAAAATGTGCTAGTGTGTTTCAGAACATCTCAAAATACCTGAAGGAGGACTTATTCCACTTCGTCTGTTACCATTTACCGGGTGATGGTGCTGACTCAGCCTTCCACCCTTTGAATGCAGCAGCAGGCAGCCAGCAGGGAAAGCACTGATTCTTATGTGGAGGGCAGGTATTGCTGGTGAAGGCAGGTCAGAGGCTGGGTTCAAAAGAAAGTACCTGGTGTCTAGAAGATTCTTGAGCCAATAAGCCATCACTTCCAGACAGACAGAAAGCCTAAATTAGCTATTTTCTATTATTATAAAAATTTACAAATATAAAAGTAGAGAGAAGAGTAAACTCCAATATACCATAGACTTATATATAATTATTGTTAATAGTTTGCTAAATTTGCTTCATTGATTTCTTTTTTTGCTGGAGCATGTAAATTATAGACAACATGACATTTTGCCCATGAGTAATTTTGTGGTAGTCAGCCTTCCAGATGACACAACACTCCCTGCCTCTGGGAATCCACACCCTTCTCACATTGTACCAGGCCTGGTCTGTGTGGCCAGTAGAAGCCAGAAATAGTGATGGTATGTCTCTTCTGGTATTAGGTTGTAAAAGACACTGTGGCTTCCATCTTACATTCTCATTCTCTTTCTCTTTCTCTTTCTCTTTCTCTTTCTCCTCCTCCTTCTCCTCCTTCTCCTCCTTCTCCATCATCATCATCATCATCATCATCATCATCATCATCATCATCATTGCTTCCTCTGGGGAAAGTCAGCTGCCATGTCATGAGCACCACCATGAAGGCCCATATGGCAAAGAAAGCCTCTGACCTATAGCCATGTCCTGGGCCATCACAGACACAGATCCTCCAGCCCCAGTCAGGTTTCACATGACTGCACCCCCAGCCATCTGACATGTAACCTTGATGGTAACCGCCTGAGAGACACCGGGCCAGAACCACCTGGCTGAGTCACTCTCAGATTCCTCACCCTCAGAAACTGTGCAAGATAATAATTTCAATTGCTTTAAGCTACTAAACTTTGGGCTACATTGTGACACAGCAATAGATAGTTCATAGACATTTTAATGCCTGCAAGTGGGGTGCTCTGTGACAAAACCCCTAAAATTTGGGAATGGCTTTGAAACGGGGTAGGGGCTCCACTGAGAGTGTGAAAGCGTGAAGTGCCTTGAAGAAAATACTAACAACAGAGTCCACGTCTTTAAAAATTCAGGTAAGAGCTTGCAGGAGAGCGAGGCAAATGCTATTAAGAACTGAAGGAGGGGGATCCTGGTAATGCTGTTGCCTGCAGGTATGTGGACAGAAGAAAACGTATCGAAGGCACTGGTGATCTGGTTAAGGAGATTTTGAACCAGTGTGTTGAAAGTGCTGCCTGGTTTCTTCTAATTGCTTACAGAGGAGAGAGATAAATCAAAGGAAGGGCTGTTGAGAGGAAAAGAACTACGACTGGATGGGTTTCAAAATTCTCAGCCTTTACAGATGGCAAATTATGCTAGAATTAAGGAATGGCTTCCAAGCAAAAATCAAATTCAGGGCTCTGCCAGAAATAACTACGAACCACAGATAAACCCTAGAGTGTGCCTGTAAAACCATTTTTAAAAGATTCAGAAAGATATAAGGTAGTATACCAGAATACTGCTCAGACAAATGTTCCTCTAAAGCTTTGGTTCTCAACCTTCTGGCCCTTTAAATACAGTTCCTCATGTTGTGACCCAACCATAAAATTATTTTCGTTGCTACTTCATAACTGTAATGTTGCTACTGTTATGAATCGTAATGTAAATATCTGATATGCAGGATGGTCTTAGGCGACCCCTGTGAAAGGGTCGTTCAACCACCAAAGGGGTCGTGACCCACAGGTTGAGAACCGCTGCCTGAGTCTAAAGAGATCAGAGGTGTGCCTCACCACCATTGTTTGAATGTTTGCTTTCTCCCAAATCCGTACGTTAAAATCCTAATCCCCAGGGTGATGGCTTTAGGAGGTGGGGACTTGGGGAGGCGATTAGGTCATGAGGATGGAGCCCCTCTGAATGAGATTAGAGTTCTCATAAAAGAGCCCCAGAGAGCTCCCTCTCCCCTTCTACCATGTGAGGATACAAAAAGCCTGCAACCCAGAGAGGGTCCTCCCCAGACCATGCCGGCACTCTGATCTCAGACTTCCAGCCTCGGGAACTATGAGAAACACATTTCTGTTCCTTATTAAGTACCCAGCCTGTGGTATTTTGTTATAGCAGCCCAAACTGGCTAAGACACCCCCAGACCCTCTCAATCAAAGGATGGTGCTCCTGGAAAGCTTAGCTTTCTTATCCCTCAGTTCTTTGCAGAAGCCCTGCCTGGAGAAAGGCTTATCTCAGAAAGAATTGTGGGCATTGCCTTTGTCTAATGGAGTGGATCCCAATGAGATTCACAGAAGATTTTAAGAGAATTATTTGTACAGAATCATGATCAGCTTGAACTGAAAGGGACAGGGATAGTATCAAATTAAAAGAGGCCTTTGGACCCTCAAAATTCTACTGACAGAAAGTAGACTGAGAATATCACTCAGCTGCAAACACATGATACCTTTTATGAAAAAGGATGGATGACTCGCAGGGAAGAACCAAGAGCCCAGAGAGCAGAGCCCGGAGCCTTGGAGTGTAGTGTCTCAAGCCTGAGACAAGGAATTTACATGGGAAGATTCTAGAATCTATATGGACCAGCAACTTCTTCATGGCTCTCATTTTCTCTGTGTTTGAGCAGGAGGGTCTAGAGTGGTTATTCTATGTCTGTCCCATTATATGTTCAGTGGGAGAGGGTGTTATACATTGAATGTGTGTGTCACCTCAAAATTCATAAGTTGAAGCCCTAACTTCCCAACGTGATGGTATTTGGTATTTGGAGAAGGAGCCTTTAGGGGTAATTCAGTTTAGATGAGGCCATTGAAGGTGGGGTCTTCATCATGGGATTACTACCCTTATAAGGAGAGACCAGAGAGCTAGCTGTCTCTTTGCCTTGTTAGTATATATCAAATAGGCAGCCATCTCCAAGCCAGAAAGAGAGTCCTCACCAGAATCTGACCATGGACTTCCAGCCTCCAACACTGTGAGAAATAAATGTCTGTTGTTTAAGCCCTCGAGTCTATGACATTTTGTTATAGCAGCTCAAGCTGACTAATACAGAGCGGTGGTGGGAGAAGACAACTTGTCAAGAAGAACTATACTGGAGAAACTATATTTAAGGAAATATGATTACACGTAGACTTGATTTAGATTATGAGCAGATGCTATAATAGATTGGGACTTCTGCGACTCTGGAAGAGGTCTCTTGTTTATCCTCACCGAGGATACTTTTCCATTGATTTTTTGAGAGAGTGGAAGGGAGAGGGGGAGATAGAGAGAGAAACATCGATGTGAGAGAGACACATCGATTGGTTGCCTCTCACACATGCCCCAATCAGGGCAGGGAATAGAACCTGCAACCAAAGTACGTACCCTTGACTGGAATTGAACCTTGGACCCATCAGCCCTCGGGCTGACACTCTAACCACTGAGCAAAACCAGCTAGGATGAGGTTGACTGTATTTTGCATGTGGGAAGTACGTGGGTCATTGGTGGACTGTGGTAGTATGCAAGTTAGCTTACTTTGATTCCCACCTCCTGGTATCACACTTTATGTAGTTTTCCCCCACAATTACACCATAGTTCATCTGTATGACCAATAGCATACAGAGGAAGTGATGGTACGTCACTTCTGATATTAACTTACTAGTGGCCTGGTGCACGAATTCATGCACATTGAAAGGAAATTAATTAGAAGAAATATTTTAATATTGCTATTTGCCCTTTCTCTATAATATAAGTGTCAACCAAATTCACAATCGACAATGACAGATCGAAACACACGTGCAATTGGCGCCAGCAAGAGCTTTATATGTATTGCGCATGTGTGAGTCAACTTAGCTTTTTATAGATATAGAACAAACTTGCTTAAATTAGACCTGCTTTCTGATTTAGCTAAACTTTTTCCAGCCCAGTGAAGCACCCCAACTTCTCTTTCAGATAATTGTCAGTAACACAGCAGTAAATATCAACACGAAGCAGATTATTATTGTAGATCATACAGGGAGAATAAAGGGTAAAATATTTAACTGCAGCAGTATTTGACTATATTCTATGCAATGAGAAAACCTCAAGTCATTTTCTACCATTTCTTACTTCTTTTCAGTCGGGTCAAGTTTCTAAACTTTCTAAATCTCCGTTTTGTGGCTAATGAAAAGAAAATAGGATTCCACCGAGTCTCCTATCTACCTATTCCAGGACTTCTGTAAGGATTAAATGAGATGAGGCACGTGAAAATGCTTCACAGACATTTGGTTAAAGTATAAAATGTTTCCACCTGGCTATAAAGCAAGTTGTGTTCCTGGGCTGAAGAAACTGCAAGGAGGCTAGTCGCTAGGGAGAGGAAACCAGGCATTGCTATGTGACATCATTACCTGGATAGAGGGAAGGACACTTAGTGTATTAGCCTTTTATATATATAGATTTTTGTAAGTGTGGCTTACCTCTCTCTCTCTCTCTCTCTCTCTATCTATCTATCTCCCTCTCTCTGTCACATCACTTGTTTTAGGAGAAGCCAGCAGGCCTATGAAGAACTAGGCTTCGCCCTAACCAGTTTGGCTCTGTGGATAGAGCGTCGGCCTGCGGACTGAAGGGTCCCAGGTTCGATTCTGGTCAAGGGCATGTACCTTGGTTGCGGGCACATCCCCAGTAAGGGGTGTGCAAGAGGCAGCTGATCGATGTTTCTCGCTCATTGATGTTTCTAACTATCTCTCTCCTTTCCTCTCTGTAAAAAATCAATAAAATATATTAAAAAAAAGAAAAGAACTGAGGCTTCTGGCCAAAGCTAGCAAAGAATGCAGGCTTCTTTCCAACAGCTATGTGCCTAGCCATCTTGGACACAGATCCTCCAGCTCAGTCATGGTTCAGATCTGGACAGTGTGCTCCTGAGAGATCCTGAGCCAAACCACCTGGCTAAGCCACTCCCAGATTCCTAACTCTCAGAAGCTGTAAAAAATACCAAGAAACTTTTAAAGTCACTGTGTATCAACCATGTGATCCTGGGGCCTTGCCGACCCTGGAAACACGGTCCCTCCAGGCCTAGCCAATTCCAGAGAGAGAGCACATGCTTTCATAGGCAAACCTGCTAATCCAGAGCCCATACCCCAACCACTTCCTTGATCGGACTCTCACAGAGCTCTCACACTCTGGGCCACTGTCTGCCTGCACTAATCACCCCCAGGACATCTAGCAGACCAGAGACAGGCCCTGTGTCCCAGAGCCACTGAAATCATTCAGACCAGCCAATCCTAAGCTTGCTTACCCTGCCTCACCTGTTCCTCCCTGTGGAAACCACATTAAAGTCTCTTGCCCACATTTCCCCGACTCTCTCTGCCTCTGAATTGACTTTGGCTTCCCATGTAACCCACCTGTAGCATGGTGTGGCCCCTTCTCTTGGGATGTGTGAATATGATAAACTCTTTTTAATGGCAGGCATCTTCTGATCTGTTGAACTTGCCATACCTAAATAATAATAAAGCCTACATTTAAAATACTTTCAGTGATTTAGGATACTTTGTTACACAATACCAGATAATTAATACAGTAAAAATACATATATACTTTTCCTGCATATCACTAATGCCATCTTCCCAACTAAAAAACTCTTTCCTTTTTTTTTAAATCCTCATCCCAGGATATTGTTTCCACTGATTTTTAGAGAGAGTAGATGGGAGGGAGGAGGGAGAGAGAAAGAAACATCGACTGAGAACGACACATCAACCTGGGGCCGGGAATTGAACCCTCAAGCCTTGGGTCCAAAGGCTGATGCTCTAACCACTGAGCACCAGCCAGGGCAATAATCCTTGCTTAATAGCATTAATACCTAGGACACCTTATAAATGTTCTCCGTCTCCCCGAACATGTCTTTACAACTGGTTTGTTGGAGGACAGGGTCCAAATAAGGCCCACATATTGCATTTGATAAAATTT
>NW_005876460.1:0-9965 GCF_000147115.1 Myotis lucifugus | reverse complement strand
CGGAGCAGTCACAGGGCAGGGGAGTTTCTCAGAGCAGTGGCAGGTAGGGGGAGGGGGGAGTTTTGTGGAGCGTCCAGCAGCGAGCTTCGCTGGGCGAAACAAGCTTCGCAGAGCAGTCGAGGTGGGGCGGGGAGCTTCACATAGCGTTGCAGGGTGGCAGAGGCCATGCGATGGAGGCCAGGCTAGGCCTAGGGACCCTAACTGCGCACGATTTCATGCGCGCTGGGCCTCTAGTAAATTATATAAATGAATAAAAATATGAATTAGAAAAAATCTGATAAAAACATGAATTATTCTTGGGTTTCAAAATCTTTAAAAACATTATAAAACTTTATTTAAAAATTCACAAAATACAAGTTAAATCAGCCAGATATTTTGAGTACCCTTGCAACTTAAAAAAAATCAAGTATTACAAATGTTTGTTGATTTTTATTTATAGTAATTCCCTAGATTTAGTTTCTCTATCTACCAAACCCTTTCACCATGTCCAATATGAACTATTTTTTTAAAGTTCTCTTGTTAAACCTTAAAGAATTTTAAATTGCCTTACCATAAGCTTCAATCTAGTGACACTTATTTATATAAAAAGAGAAATCTATTTAGACTACAAATAGATTAAAAAAACAACAACAGCCTTATTTCTATTTTGGAAAGAAATGCAGCTTTTTAGTTAGCATGGAGGCAAAGCAGGGGACCTGCTTCTTTCCAATTGCACTTAGGTCTTTGCAAAAGTCCACTCGGCGCTGAGAAACTTTCCTGTTCACCAGTGTGAGGAGTTCTGTGAACTCTAAGGAGGAGCCGAATTTTCTCAGCATCTCACACAAATCTTGAATGTACCATGAGCCATTCACAGTTTCCCGATGAGAATAATAACCTAAAAAAGAGAAGGAAAAGGACACTGAAGTTTTCTGGCATTCAGTTACTGTAACTTAAAACACCTTTATGATATCACAGAGGTATAAAGTCTCAAAAAACCTTGGAAAAGACAAAGATGTATCCATGATACCGTTTTTTATATTTTTTCCTGTTGACTATTCTCATGTGGGAAAGGGATCAACTCTATAAAGTTCTATAAAAATGGGGTTAATTCTACTTAATTACCTAAAAGTTTTCAAGATAGTAGTAGCCAGGTGATGATTTTAAGAGACAAGAGATTAGAAAGAAGAAAATCATAAAATTACTGCAAACGAACAATCGTCACCAAATATTTTCAACAAAGCTTCCCATGAGTATGACCAAATGACACTATCGCCATCAGTAATTCCTAGCAGGCTGCTAATCTACACTAATAAAAGAGAAACATGGTAATTAGCGTACGACCGCTACCCTTTTCATTGGCTAATCAGTGAGTATATGCAAATTAACTGACAACCAAGATGGCGGCCGGCAGCCATGCACTGAAGCGAACAGGGAGGCTTGCTTGCTCCAGTGACTGGCGGACTCCAATGTTCCCCACCTGCCGCTGCCGGCCTCTGACCTGGCAGTTTGAAACATTGTAACAAATAGAGAAGCTAAACAAAACCCCAGAAACCAGCTTTCAGCCGCTGGGATCTCAGAGCTGGAGTTATACATTGTTTTGATTATAGACCGCAAACAAACCAGATACCAGCTTTCAGCAGCCCAGGCCTCAGAGCTAGAGCCAGAGCTAAAGCTGGCCCAGAATTAAAAAAAAAAAGAAAAAAAGGAGCGGTTGGGAGCTTCAGTCAATCGCTAGCCTGAAAGCAGCCCTCAGCCCCTCACCCAGACTGGCCAGGCACCCCAGTGGGGACCCCCACCCTGAAGGGTGTGTGACCAGCTGCAAACAGCCATCATCCCCTCATCCAGGCTGGCCAGGCACCCCAGTGGGGACCCCCACCCTGAAGGGTGTGTGCCCAGCTGCAAACAGCCATCATCCCCTCATCCAGGCTGGCCAGGCACCCCAGTGGGGACCCCCACCCTGATCCAGGACACCCTTCAGGGCAAACCAGCCGGCCCCCAGGCCTCTATCCTATATAGTAAAAGGGTAATATGCCTCCCAGCACCGGGATCAGCGGAGCCGCGAGGCCTCCTGGCACCGGATCAGCGTGACAGGGGGCAGCGCCCAAACCCCCTGATCTCCCTGGGACTCTGTGTGTGACAGGGTGTGGCGTCCCAACCCCCTGATCGGCCCTGCTCTGTGTGTGACAGGGTAGAGCCATAACCTCCCCATTGTCCCTGCCCTGAGTGTGACAGTGGCGACACCCCAACCCCCTGATCCGCCCTGCTCTGTGCGTGACAGGGGGGAGCCCCCCAACCCCCTGATGGGCCCTGCTCTGTGCGTGACAGGGTACGGAGCCCCAACCCCCCTGATTGGCCCTGCTCTGTGCGTGACAGGGGGTGGCGCCGCAACCTCCCCATCGACTCTGCCTTGAGTGTGAAAGGGGGCGGTGCCCCAACCCCCCAATCGGCCCTACCCTGAGCGTGACTGAGGGTGGCATCACAACCTCCCAATGCGCCCTGCTCTGTGCATGACAGGGGGCGGTGCCCCAACTCCCCAATCAGCCCTGCTCTGAGCCCGACCAGGGGCTGCACCTAGGGATTGGGCCTGTCCTCTGCCACTCAGGAGCAGGCCTAAGCCAGCAGGTCGTTATCTCCCGAGGGGTCCCAGACTGCGAGAGGGCACAGGCCGGGCTGAGGGACCCCCCCCTTCCCCCCAAGTGCACAAATTTTTGTGCACCGGGCCTCTAGTTGAGTTATAATGATGTGTCAGTCTAGGTTCACCAATTGTAATAAATGTACCACAAGATGCCCACCCCCATGTGGTCACAAGATGGCCGGGGGGGGAGGGTAGTTGGGGACGATCAGGCAGGCAAGGGAAGGTGGGGGGGGGGGACCAGGCCTGCAGGGGAGGGCAGTTGGGGACAATCGGGCCAGCAGGGGAGCAGGTAGGCATCGATCAGGCTGGCAGGGTAGTGGTTAGGGGATGATCAGGCTGGCAGGCAGAAGCGGTTAGGGGCAATCAGGCAGGCAGGCCGGCCAGCGTTTGGAGCCAGCAGTCCCTGATTATGAGAAGGATGTCCGACTGCCATCCTTCAGTCGGATATCCCCCAAGGGGTCCCAGATTGGAGAGGGTGCAGGCTGGGCTGAGGGACACCCCCCTACCCCCGGCCTCTAGCATTCAATACAATTAGACTGGTAGCTTTAGACTTGGAGTTCCCAGGGATGACTTTTCTGTAAGGTATTTTTACATTTTCATCTATCACTCTGTGCTACTGGATCAAAGAAATCCATTCTGTGCCTGTGAGCTTCAAGACCAAACCACCGTGTCCCAATAGAAAGACGTGATCCAAGTCAAGCCACGATGAAGCTTACAGGAACTTAGCCAGGAGAGCCAAGTCTATGTTTGTATTAAACACCCACACACCTTCTGCAACAGAGTAGCACATGAGGAAGTCTGCTCCCGCAGGCAGGGTGTAAACGGAGGCCGCATCCACCTGGGTGACATTGGCATCCAGTCTGTCTGCTGGATGGTCCACTACATCCAAAGGAATGACTGGCACGTCATGCTGGTTTCCCCGACATGCCTACAAGACAAGGAGAAAGACCACGTCACTCACTTACCTACCCTTTCTTCCCAATGCTGACTGTTTACAGTGGATATATAATTCAGTACACCTTCATGTTGACACCAACAGAAGCCACTTTACAGGCACTTCAAACCACAGCATTCAGGTTTAGAGCAGACTAAAGTGGAGTTTTTCCCCCCTACTTATGTTTTCTTTTAGTTAACGTTTTAAAAATATTGGCATCCTCAACTATACAGTAAATTCTGTTGATTGAAAGAAAGGTACACTATAGAAGAGAAAGTGTCTGTGATTTAAAAAATTCCTCATACCATAGCACCAAGAGTCATCCTTTCTTTTAAAAGCTATAGTATTTGCCCTAGCTGGTTTGGCTCAGTGGACAGAGCATCTGTCTGAGGACTGAAGGGTTCCAGGTTCGATTCTGGTCAAGGGCACATACCCAGGTTGTGGGCTCGATCCCCAGTAGGGGGCATGCAGGAGGCAGCCAATCAATGGTTCACTCTCATCATTGATATTTCTATCTCTCTCTCCCTCTCCCTTCCTCTCTGAAATCAATAAAAATACGTTTTTAAAAAAAGAAAAAGCTATAGTATTTGCCTAAATAATATGTTCCCAGATTGGGTTTTGCTTGCCTACTGACTGCCATAAACTGTTAAGGGTTAAAATGACAATATTTGACCTGAGAAGTGTGCCTTCTTCCTTTTGCTCCTACTTGAAAGTGAGGTCTCAAATTCTTAGCCACTAATTCTGACTCACACAAAGGCTAACACTAATTTCTATTCATAAATGACTATTATGAACTCAATTTTGTCCCTCCCCTTCTAAAATGTATATGATGAAGTCCTAACCGCCAGTACCTCAAATGTGATTGTAGTTGGAAATTTGGTCTTTAAAGAGGTAATTAGGGTAAAATGAGGTCATAGGGGTGACTCCTAGTCCACCATGACTGGTGTCCTTATAACAAGAGATTAGGACACACACACTCACACACACACACACACACACACACACACACACACACACGAGACCATGAGAGGACAGAGGGATGGGACAGTCATCCACAAGCCAAGGAGAGATGCCTATGGAGAAAGCAACCCTGGTAACCCCTTGATCTCAGACTCCTCCACAGCCTGTCAGAAAGTAAATTTCTATTGTGTAAGCCACCCAGTCTGAGGACTTTGTTCTGGCAGCCCTAGTCTACTTAATACAGTGACCTGACAGATTGTTTATATTATAAATGCACATCAACTATGAAATGGTTAAAAAATGAAAAGCTTTAAAAGGAACAGAAAGTCCTTTAAAAGGAACAGAAAGTCTTGAGTAATTTCAAAGTTTTCAGATATTAAAATCTGGAGATTTTAATCTTATTTAGAATTATCACGCTTATATTCAGACTATATTTCCTACTGTCTTCCTAGATATAACGTTGAACACCTGGAACTTGATGCCATCAGTTGCCAAATCAATTGCAATAAGAGCTAGCCTTTATTTTTAAGAGATTAGTTATGTATTTATTTTAACTTATTGATTTTAGATAAAGAGAGGAAGGAAGGAAGGGAGACATCGATTTGTTGTTCCACTTATTGATGCATTCACTGGTTGATTCTTGTGTGTGCCCTGACCAGGGATCGAACCTGCAACCTTAGCGTATAGGGACGATGCTCGAACCAGAGCTAGCCTTTAATTGAGGGCTTGTCTTGTGCTAGGCACTAAGTGTTTTTCATTTGTTAGGCCAGTTTGTTTTAATCTCACAACCACCCCATGAGGAGGTACTATTTTATCTCCATCTCATAGACAAGAATCTGAGGCAGTGAAATGTTTTCCTCCTTGGTGGCTATCCTCCCATAGGAGAGCTCATTAGTAATTTCCAATCCTCTTGTCTTGGACAATGTTGGCCCTCCCTTTTGCATGAAGCAATAGCTGTCATTTTTCTACCTCTCTGGGCCATTCTCCTCAGCATCTCCTCTCTGCTCATTTTTCAGGCTATACTTGCCGTGGGCAAACTCATTTGCTTCCATTACCATCCATCTCCTCATTACTCCAAAATTTATTTCTCCAACCCTGGCTGCCTCTTAGGTTCTAGACCTGTCCTTCCAACTGCATGTCCCACAGACACCTCAACACAGTTGTCCAAACAAGAAACCAAGGAATTATCTGTAACTTCTTTTTTTATAGACACCCACTCCCTCCCCTCAATGTTCTATGGCAAGATGTAGAATGTGGTCATGGTGCTCCATGCCATTCAGAAATACAGAACTGCAGCACTGGGACATCAGAAATTCTCTTTGTTGTTCAGAATTCTTATTGATGTACCAGATGATGTTATTCAGGCCTAAAAATATTTTTATTCTAATGCCAATTGGCAGGGGGGACACAGCATCTCGGTGTAAGGGAGAATGTGAAAGGATGAAGCAAGCTAGGTCTAGAACTCTTCATGCCTGCACCCCTCCCACTGGCTCAGCTCACACGCTCTCCAACTCCCTAAGGACCAGCCCGTCTGAGCAGGCGCCTTGCTCCTCACTCCCCCAGCAGCAGGTGCTTCCTCTGGTGGCTACACCTGGATACCAGGCTGGCCATGAAGTAGCACATTGGTTATTCCGAGTCATTTCAAATGTCAATCCAAGTAATAAAGACGCCGAGAGTCTTTATTTATTTTTTATGTTAAGAAAGAATTACTACCAAGAATTCAAATTGTAACTCTGGCTAGAATTCACAAAGGGCCTTTCCAGTACTGGAGAAAGTTACTTTTGAAGTTGGCTTTAGTTCTTAATAATCCCATGTACAGGCCCTGGGCTTTATAATTAAGATGGTAACATCATCAGTCTTACCTGAATGATAAATATCTTGGGTTTTCCAACCAGGCTCTTACACTTGTCTCCTCTGAACAAGCCAGTCAGTGTTTGAATTTCAATTTTGGCATCATATGCGTAAATGTGATTGCCTTCGCCATGACTCAGGAAAACGCATAAAAAGCAATCCGCATCTACATGGCTAGACGTTGATGCTAGAAAAACCCCCCAAAATTCAGACAGAAATGAAAACCAGATGCTTATTATCTATGTATTAAAATTCAATGTACTAATACTAGAATAAGTTACATACAAATGATTGCAGGAGGGAGGAAACCTGTTATTCTTAGAATAAATGTAAAATGTCTATAATGAAACATAACTTTGTTTATTTATTTATTTATTTATTTTTTAATCTTCACTTGAGGGTAATTTTTCCATTGCTTTTTAGAGAAAGTGGAAGGGAGAGGGAGAGACAGAGAGAAACACCGATGTGAGAGAGACACATCGATTGGTTGCCTCTGGCATGCCCCCGACCAGGGCCAGGAGCCTGCAACCGAAGTATGTGCCCTTGACTGGAATTGAGCCCCTGACCCTTCAGTCCACAGGCAGACACTCTATCCACTGAGCCAAACTGGCTAGAGTCACAAATTATTTTAAAAATCAAAATTATTCAAGTTCAAAATAGTAGTTTGGAAAGATTTCATTAGTTTTTCTAAAACACAGAAAATGACATAAAACAAAGGGGATATTATGGGGAACTCCCTTCAAGATCCAAGTCATTTTGGCAGTAAAAGTTACATGAATCAGCAGAGTGCCTAGACACACACACACACACACACACACACACACACACACATTTAATATAAATATGTAAAATAGATTATTATTCAGTCATTAAAAAAGAATGAAATCTTACCATGCAGCAACATGGATGGACATATTATGCTAAGTGAAATAAGTCAGAGAAAGACAAATACCATATAATCTCATTTATATTTGGAATCTAAAAGATGGTAACTAGACATTTCGAAATGTACACATATATCAAATCATTCTGTTGTACACCTGAAACTAACATAATGTTATATATCAATTATACCTAAAGAAAGAGCTCTGCAGAAAGTTTAAATTATATAAACATTATAATATTCCATTGGCAAATGACTTGAAAATTCATGGCATGCAGTGATTATTATGATAAAGATAAATTGTTAAAATACCTACTACACATTGATATAGAAATTAAGAGATAAAGTATTTAAATCACCAGTATTTTGAAGCCAGTAAAAGAGAATGGAAGGAGTCAATTAAAAAATCACTAGTGTTTGCATTTTAAACTTTTAAATGCCAAATGAAAAGATCATTTTATTCATTTCTAGAATAACAGACTCTAACTAATGGTATGCTGAATATAAGCTTTGGAGGAATAAAACTGTGCCAGGATCTCTAAATCTGGTGGGTAACATATATGCAGAGATGCACAAGCAAAAACCTATAACCCATGCCACATTAATTAGTAAGACTTTTCACTACGCAGTTAATTATTTGGATCTGTCTTTACAAACAGGGCATTTAAAGCACTCAGTGCCACCAGAGGAAGATGAACAGGAAAACTTCTTACCCTCATGAATTTTGAGCAGTAGTTCTTCTGCTTTCAGATCGTTAAAGCATTTCACTTCAAATCCGAGATCTAAAAACCTGGCGAGAGAGTAAAACCGAGTATTAGCTTATGAGCTACTCAAAGTTGTCACAAACCCTGCTTATTTGAGGAAATTTATATACTTCTTATGACACAAAAATTGTCTTTTCTTTAAGGGAAAAGAAAACTCAAATAGGACTGTGACGGTTTTCCTGGGTTGTCCACGATAGGAGAGGATTTACTAGTAATGATAACGGATTCAAGTTAGAATATTGTGTCTACTCTGCAAATACAGGTGACCCTTGAACAACAAGGGTTTGAACCGCAAGTGTCCACTTACACAGATTTTTTTTGTTTTTTCAATAAATACCTGTACTGTTTTCGATCCTCAGTTGGGAGTTTGCGGATGCAGAGGGCCAGCTGTATGCATTATCTATGCTATTCTACAGAAGGGACTTGAACATCTGTAAATGTTGGTACTCACAGGGGGCCTAGATCCCCTCCCCTGTGGATACTGAGGGACAACTTAGTTTTGGAGGAGTCAAAAGTTAGGTGTGGGTTTTTGGCTGTGCGGGGTCTCAGCAGTCCTAACCCCTGAGCTTTAGGGTCAACTGTGTATCTGTAACAATGCAGAGCCTGTTAACACTGAACAGAACAGGGTTAGGAAGAAAACTCTGGCAAGTTCTTAAGGGGGGCTGTGCCCAACTGAGGCTCATCCTCAAAAACTCTTGCTCTGTTATTTCTTCAGTGCGGACGAGTTTCCACCTGTAGTTACCACCTAAACACCTCATCGCCTCGACAGGTGGGTGAAACTACTACCTGCGCGTAAGGTTGTCTCTGTCTGCGTTGGTGCCTCGCCTTTCCGGCAGCGTCAGGTGCCAGAAGAACCTCTCATGGTTGAAGATTAAAGCGAGTCCTCTCCTCTTGTGGTCCATTTTGTACTTTTCTGCTGGATCAAACATTTCACTGTTGATGAAAAATTAAAAAAAAACAATGAGCTCCTCCGAGCCCAAGGTCCACGTGTAGTGTAGACAGAGGTCTGCTGTTTCCTCCTCCGCAGGCTGACCTGTGTGTGCACTGAAGGCCTCAGGGCCACGCCAGCAAGGACAGCCCTGAAATATCTCCGTACCAATTGGTAAACAGTGGCCACTGTGAGCACCCACCCACCATCCATCTACATGGGTGTCTCTCCCCCGGGTCTCCAGGATCCAGCAACCAGGGCCTGGCCGAGGCCCGCTTTAGCTACAGGGCCCAGGCCATACCAACTTTAATATTTTGGACATCACGCTAAGTCCTTTCACAACCAGGGGCAGGCACTCACCTGTATATTAACTAGAAATTAACTCCCCAATGTGAAACCTGCCATTGTTCTACCTTCCAGTGCCCAGGCGCCTTTCCCGCTTTGATTTTTCTAGTCTGATCATGACCACCATAGGAAGAGGCCTTTATTAGAAAAGACAATATTCTTACCTCCTACAGAAGGCATCTCTTTCTGTCATGTTTTGTTCCTCACCTATTAAAACGAAAGTTGATTTTTGTTAATGTACTTTGACTTCTGGTAGTGAAACAGCAGGAAATGCCATGTGGATGCCCTTGACGCCCGCACGCTAAGGGTATATGAAAAGAAGAAAGGGAAACTGCTGCATAATAAGCCAATGAACTATAAATCGATGGCTTAATTCTTTCTCACTCCCAACTCTTACCCGCAAAATAGCAAAGAATATCATACAGAGAAGTGGAGAAAATATTACGCAAATGCATTCATTGTGAAATATGCCTAGATTTAACAGTCTTTTGATTATGGAACTTGAAAGAAGTAGGAAATTGCTTTGACTATATCTTTTTTTGTTGTTGTTAATTCTCACTGGGGGATATTTTCCCATTGATTTTTAGGGAGAGTGGAAGAGAGAGGGAAAGACAGAGAGAAACATCAATGTTCGATTGGTTGCCCTGGCCTGCAACCAAGGTAGGTGCCCTTGACCGGAATTGAAC
>NW_005876459.1:0-9967 GCF_000147115.1 Myotis lucifugus | reverse complement strand
TTGGGCAACAAGAAAGCTGACTTTAAGAAATAAAAATTGTAAGACATTTATTCACAAGTATTGACCAAGTGCCTAGAACAGATACGAGGTCCTGTGCCAAGTGGCATGAAACACACATAAATGAACTGCATGACAAGAACCGTGAGACACGGAGGCTCACAGGTGTCCTTCAGTAGGTGAATGGTAAATAAACCACAGTCCATCCACACAAGGGAATATTATCCAGTGACAAAAGAAATGAGTTATCAAACAATGAAAAGACAGGAAGGAACCTTGAATTCATATTACTAAGTGAAAGAAGCCGGTCTGAAAAGGCCACACCTGGATGATTCTGGAAAAGGCAAAACTACCCGAGACAAAACAATGGAGTAAAGATCAGTGGTCATCTGGCTGGTGTGGCTCAGTGGCTGAGTGTCGACCTATGAACCAGGAGGTCACGGTTCAATTCCCGGTCAGGGCACAGTCCCCAGTAGGGTGTGTGCAGGAGGCAGCCAATCAATGATTCTCTCTCTCTCTCTCTCTCCCTCTCCCTTCCATAAAATACATTTTTTTTCAAAAAATATATTTTATTGATTTTTTACAGAGAGGAAGGGAGAGGGATAGAGAGTTAGAAACATCGATGAGAGAGAAACATCGATCAGCTGCCTCCTGCACACTCCCTACTGGGGATGTGCCCGCAACCAAGGTACATGCCCTTGACCGGAATCGAACCCGGGACCCTTGAGTCCACAGGCCGACGCTCTATCCACTGAGCCAAACCAGCCAGGGCGCATAAAATACATTTTTAAAAAGAGAAAGGCTCAGTGGTCTCCAGGGGTAGGGGGACAGAGGGACGACTAGGCTGACAGAGAATTTTTAGGGCAGTGACACTACTCTGTGCGATGCTACATGAATAGATACACATCATTATACATTTGTCCAAATCCAGAGAATGGACAGCACCAGGGCTAACCCTACAGTAAACTGTGGAGATTAATAATAACGTATCACTCTTGGTTCACCAACTGTAATAAATGTACATCAATGCAAGATGTTCAAACTGAGGGAACCTGGGAGGGGGACATGGAAACTCTGTACTATCCGTGCAAGTGCAAATTTTCTGTAAACCGAAAACTTCCCTAAAAAATAAAATCTACGGCCCGAGCTGTTTGGCTCAGTGGATAGAGCATTGGCCTGGGGACTGAAAGGTCCCGGGTTCGATTCCAGTCAAGGGCAGATGCCTGGGTTGTGGGCTCGATCCCCAGTAGGGGGCGTGCAGGAGGCAGCTAAGCCATGATTCTCTCTCATCATCGATGTTTCTATCTTTCCCTCTCCCTCTCTGAAATCAATAAAAATATATTAAAAATAAATAAAATAAAATGAAATCTACTAATTAACAATCTAAACCACCACCTATGGGTGAAAAACAAAAACATAGAAAGACAGTGTGCAATGGCTCTTCTGAAGAAGAAGGTGGTTTCAGCGCCACTGGTGGTGTCTAGCCTAGCGGTCGCCAACCTTTCGGGCCTCAGGGATCACCAGTGGTCCGCGGACCGCCGGTTGGTGACCGCTGGTCTCGAGCACTTGGAAAACGGAAGCCAGAGCACGTGAACCAGACAGACTCCTGACCCAAACCCAGGCGCAGGCACCAAGGTTACTCCGTAGGGCCCTGCGAAGCTTCGGGCCAGCCTGCCATCCCCTCCTCCCACTGCCCTTCCTCAAGCTCAGCCCCTGATGGTGCTGGGGACGGTCGCCCACACCTGTGCTGTGACCCAGAGCACCGGCTTCAGCAGGTAGAAGTCAGGGATTTTCCGATCAGGGAGGCCTACCAGCTGGGAAACAAGAAATGGAACGTTCTCAAAGGTGTTTTCCAGAAAAACAGAACAATCCCCAGTGAAGCACTTATCCTGGATGCTAGGAAGCGGGGAGCTGTGGGCACACAGCGTTTCCCATGGGGAGATCTGCCCCCAGCAGTGACATCACAACATGGGGAGGACCTCAACAGCACACGCGGTCGCCCTGAAACTTGGAGTAGGGTCCCTGGGCCCCCTCCACATCCCAGACGAGGCCATGGCCATGGTCCTCAGTGCTGGTTCAGCTGGGGGCCCAGTCCCGAGTCCTCAGTGCTGGCCATGCAGGTGCCACACACAGTGCCAGGGCCAGAGCGAGGGAGCAGGAGGCGGGAGGGGAATCCGGAAAGGCCTGTGCCATCACCTTTACTAATTCACCCCTGGAACCACAGCCCCAGCACAGACATTCTGTGAGCAGAGGAACTCACTGCTCACGGACTACAGTCCCGCAGCGTGGTTCATGCATGTGAGAGTCAGTGAAGGAAGTTGGGGGAGACACAGCATTACTTAGAGGCGTTTTCTTAAACCCTCACTGCTCTTTGGGATGCTCCGGAACAGGCAAATCCAAGGAGACAGAACGCAAACCAGTGGGGCCAGGGACCAGGGAGGGACTGCTTAATGGGGACTGGGTTTCCGTCCAGGGTGATGGAATGTTCTAGAATTAGAGAGTGTTGGTCGCACAACATTGGGAATGGACTAAATGCCACTGAATCGTTCACTTTAAAGTGGTTAAAATGACAAATTTATGTGATGTGTATTTTACCACAAAAAAAAAAAAGATTTCACTGCCCATCGCCATCATCTGTGGAGGCTGCCAGGGGTAGGGCCCCACAGTCCCAAGAGATACGGCCATATTTCAAACAAACCCCAGGGACCTAAGGCTGCTGATCTGAAGGCCACGCAGAGGCCCACAGGACAGGGCAGGCAGCGCCATGAACAGCAACCCAGTTTTGGGAGGGCCCATGTGGGAAGGAGCTGTGCCAGCTGTGCACCCTCCCCCCAGAGAAGCCGTGGTGTGAAGTGGCCGGGGGGCGGGATGCCTGGGTTCAGAGCCCCTCAGTCCCAACAGCCCCCACAGCCCCCAGGACCGAGGGTAAAGTACTCGACTCAATGAGTCCCAGTTTCCCCATCTGATCGACCAACGAGGGCAATGAGGTCCACTGCGGAGGTCACTTTACAAACAGTGCTCAGGGCTCCCCTGCCCACCCTCAGTGGCGGCCATGGGGTTACCTTGCCACCGGGGGTCCTCGCCCAGGATCTTCTCGATCATGGCCTGGCTGGCTAAGACCCCAGGCTGCAGATCAGGGATGCCATCCCCACCGCCGAGCTGGCCGTTCTGCAAGGCTTCCTGGGCCTGCAGCTCCCTGCGACCAAACAACACAGCGATTACGGCTCTGGAGTGTGTCCAAGCCCCTCCCGAAGGTGAGAGACTCACTCGGTTCTACCACTTTAAGGAGCCCCCATATGTCCCTGGAGAGGCTGGCAGCCTGGAGGGCTCAGGACAGTATCCTGCGTCCCTCGGGCACCCCCCTGTCCTGGGACAACGGTCTCAACCCAAATCCTAGTGACTTGAGAGCTGGGTGGTGTTTCATAAGGATTCGCTCATCGCTCTCACCCCCTAGGGAGCTCCACATTGCGAGTCAGAAGGAAGGAAACTTTTTAGAATAAAATCAAAGCCCAGGAAAAGAGCTGCTTAGGACCAGTGATGCCTGAAACTCTGGGGAAGTGAGCTGGTTCCCCGCCTGCCCGGGGCGGGACGCCCACTCACCGGATGTCACACACCGGGGGCCGCAGGTCCAGGGGGCCGTGGGCGAAGGCGCAGTGCGGCCCGTTCTTCACGCAGTGGCCCCGGGCGTCGGTCTCGTGGATGCACGTGCCCGTCTTGTAGTAGCGCAGGTGGTACTTGCGCTCGGTGTCGCCGGTTGTCCGGTGCAGGTACGGACACCTGGGGAGCAGAGGGGGGACACGGGCCGTCTGGGCCTTAGGGCCTGGGGACAACCTCAGCGCAACCTGCTCCACTTCTGGCTCTTTTATTCTTTCCCTCAGCTATCTGCTCTCCCGAAGGATGGACATCACTGACGGACCACTTGCCCCTGATCTGGAAGCCTTGCCCAGGGCACTCCGACCCCCCCCCCCCCGCCACATCCCTCAGTTACACGTGGTAGAACACACAACACCGAGTTTCCCTGAAAACCATCCTGGATAATTTCTTGAACAAAGTGTGGAAAAACAAAGTTCACTTCCAGGCCTCAGCCACGTCACTCGTTTCCTGACAAGCGTTACCAAATACAGAGTGGGTGGCCGCTCCCATCCCCCATCCAGGCACCTGAAGGAGGGGGGGACGGAGTCTGGGGAGAAACATGGGAGCCATGGCTGGAGGAGGACGCTGGTGGGAGACAGGCCAGGAGAGAAGCGAATGGGGATGGAGGGACGAGA
Source organism: Myotis lucifugus (assembly GCF_000147115.1). Classification (NCBI taxonomy): domain Eukaryota; kingdom Metazoa; phylum Chordata; class Mammalia; order Chiroptera; family Vespertilionidae; genus Myotis; species Myotis lucifugus. Next base: position 5,702 of record NW_005876459.1, on the reverse strand, counting down.
GGGGCAGTCACACAGGCCAGGGGCGGCTGTGAGCCGCTCGCTCCCTGAGAGGGTCACACGGTCTCAGGCTGCCGAGCAGTGACCCGGTCCCACGCTGCAGGGAGGCAGCAGCTGCAGACGTGGCTGAGAAGGGTTCAGTCCATGTGCAACATGGGGACTGCGCCTGCCGCGAGGTGGGTCCCCCAGACAAGGCACCCGGCAGGAGGGGAAGAGAGACACAGGGATCCTTGTGGCAATGACCCCTTGAGCAGCCTGAGAGTCGAGGCAGGGCCAGATGCTACAAGCCCCCAAACCCAAGGACAGTGAGGCTTGGGAAAGGCCCACTGCCACCTTGCTGTCTGACAGGCGGTGGACTTGGACCTGGATGCTGGGGGGCCCTGTGGGCATGGCTCCCCACACAGAGCACAGATGGGTGGCGCTTTGCCACCTTACAGGACCCAAAAGTAAAGTAACAAACCACTTAGTAACCATCCATTCTAAACCCTTATCTTCTGAGGAAACTAGGCTCAGAGTGCAGGCAGCTCACCCCAGACCTAACTGCGCGCCTGGGTGGGCAGGGCCTAAGGGGAGACAGACACACGACGCCAGGTAAGTCCCCAGGTCACTGGAGCCAAACAAGCAGAAGGCAGGTTAGAAGGCCGCTGGGAGCCCAGATTCACACCCAGAAGAGCTGGATGAAGGGTCTCCAGAGATGTCTGTGCACCACAATCGTGGCAGCATGATGCTCACTAGCTCAGAGCCGGAAAGGACCCAATGCCCATCAGCTGATGAACAGATAAGCAAAACGTAGTCTTTGCAGACAACAGAATACTATCCAGCCATAAAAGAACAAAGTATTGACACATGCTACATGGATGAAACCTGTAAAATCTCATGCTAAGTGAGAGATGCCAGACACAAAAGGACACTATTCCACTCACATGAGGTCCCTAGAACAGTCAGATTCATCGGGACAGGAAACAGAGGAGGTTACCAAGGGCTGGAAGAGGGGCGAATGGGGAGTGACTTTTCATGGGGGCAGAATTTCTGTTTGTGGTGATGGAAAGAATTTAGAAAGAGTGATGATGGTTGTCTAACACTGTGAATGTAACTGATGCCGCTGAAGTGTACGTTTGAAAATGGCAAATACTGCCCTTGTCGGTTGGGCGTCGTCCCATGTACCAAGAGGCTGCCAGTTCTATTCCCAAAGGCCCAGGCCCAGGGTTGCAGGCTCAATCCCTGGTAGGGGACTGGGGGAGGCTGCTGATTGATGTATCGCTCTCACATCAATGTTTCTCTCTCCCCCTTCCTCTCTTTCTAAAAACCAATTAAAACTCTTTAAAAAAAGAATTACTATCATATCACTATGTATTAGTGTGAAAAGGAGATGTTATGCATACATACAGCACTCTACGTGCCCACAGAGAGGATGACTGTTTCCTTTGTGTTCCCAACAAGGAGTTCCAAGAAACATTTTTGGGAGATGTAAGTGACATGACAAAATATTAGCATAATTACTATATCCTAATTAACATACCCTTGCCTAAAATCCCTATTATAAAGTTATAGTTTAATATATATATGATATATTTTATATATATTTTATATTTATTTCAAGCTCCTCCAAGCCCTTCCCTGTGTCCTCACACAGCGCTGCCATGTAACACAGTTTCTGAGGATGTCAGGGAGAACCCCCTGCCACGCCAGGGAACCTGACCTAGAACACAGGACCCCTCCCCGTTTACTCATACAGACTGCTATCATCATAAATAAAGAACCTGAAGAAATAAAGAGACCAGGAATTCACAGAACAATAGACTAGGGAAATAAACAAAGAATCTACAAGACAAAAAATGTCATGGATCATGACCACGGAGGCAGTTGTCATGCGAGGCCCCCTGCTCCAGGACAGAACCCAGAGGGGGCTGCGGAGAAGCAGACGCCATGGCCGGAAGAAAGCCAGAGCGCGGCGACCTCTCTGGAGGGGCGTCTGGTGACACGGAACGAGACGGCGGTGCATTTACTCTCTCCCCGAATGACCCACTTCTAGAGACCGGCCCAGAGACAGCTGGCAAAAGAGAAAAAGACGGCCCCCAACGCGATCTCTGCAGGGCTGTCTGTCACCCTCAAAGCTGCAGACAACCAAAGCCCTGGAATAAACAAGATGGCAGTGCAGCTCTGAGGAACAGGGGGGTCAGTATGGACAACCAGGGAAGGGGCGCCAGGAGGTACTGTGAGGGAAAAACATGAAGAAAGGGGTGTTTATATGGGAAGATGGGGAACAAGAATACCTATATATCTGCTTATATCAAAAATTATGGAAGGAGCAGCAACTGTTCAATGGGGAGAGAATTTCAGTTTGGAGATGGAAAAGATCTGGAGATGGATGGTGATGGTGGCTGCCATGTGAATGGACGTAATACCACTGAAGTGTACATTGAAAAAAGATAAGGTGGTAACTTTTATTACGAAGTAAACAATTTAAGCTACTAGGAAAGCCACCACTTTACAAAAGCAGTTCCAACCTTCAGACCTACCTATGCATGTACTGCAAGTCAGGCATAAGAACCCCACAGGCTGGGGAGAGGGCACCAGCGCACCTGAGCTGAGGCAGCCTTGAAGTTTCTCTACAGAACTCACTCCAAACAGCCACCACCGCTGCACTGCAGCAGAGGGCTCCCGACTTCCCTAATGCTAAATCTAAAGTGTCATTTGTTCCCTAACGGCCCCTCAGGGTAGCTCTGCGCATCACTTGTTTCTTCTCCAGTACCATTGCCACGGCAACTAGTGTCAGGCCAAGGCCTCGTGTTCCCCAGCACCGAGCACCAAATAGACACTACTATGTCACTCAGAGCATGTCACCTTCTTCATGAATTAAAACATGAACTGACCTTAAAATATTGGAGGACATTTAATAAGAAGAAATTGGCTTCACCTTAAGAACAGCTAAGAGGTGAAAGGGAAAACCTCAGAGAACACCCAGTGACAAAGCCAGGCCCTCTCCCAGGCTAGGGAAGAGGCCCCCGGGGACGGCCTGACACCACTTGCAGATTCCTCCTTGCGCAGGAGTGCACTAAGCCATCCCCAGGATGGCTGCCAGCCTTGCAGCACTTGCCAAAGTCAGGGTGACATCCATGGTTCTCAAACTTGTCACAACAATTAGTGACCTGAACAGTGTCACTCAAACAGGGCTCCTGATGGCATGGCGCAGGGGCACATGGCGTGGTGCACGCCGGCCCCCGGACGTAGCTCCACCAGAGGGCTGTGGAACCACTGAACCAGGATGGGAGGAACAGGGAGGAACACAAGATTGTCCCTAACCAGCCAGGCCTAGCAGCTCAGTTGGTTAGCCAAGGCTGTGGGTTTGACCCCTGGTCAGGGCGCATGTAAAAACCAACCAATGAATGCAGACATAAGTGGGACAACAACAAAAGACTGCCCTATCCCTAAGGCTCCAGGAGAGCCTGAAATTGCCCCTTTCTCACCCGAAACAAAACTGGGCCCACCAAACTCGGACCTACTGCACAACAAGACCAGTCTGTGTGTGTGAGACCAAGGTGGCCACCGAACTCAAACCCACTGCGCATTAGCATCCGCCTGTGAACTGGCCTGGGCCTGGGCCAGGGCTCCCACACGGGAAAATGGGTCAGAATCACCTGGAGGGCAAGTTCCCCGGTGATGCTGCTGCTGCTGGTCTGGGGCTGGTCCAGGAGACACACTGGGCTGAGAATGACAAGCAAGATGACCCCCTCCACGTCCTCCAAGCTCCGGCACAAGTGGGAGAGCAGAACACAGCACAGAAATGACTGAGGTGCAAAATGGAACAGAATGAAGCAACCTGATAGGAGTTTGGAAAATGAGCAATGGCAGAAAGACCTGAGTGCTGCATACAACTGGGGGGCAGGGTCAGAGGTCCCGGGGTCAAGGTGGGGGGATGGTAAAAGGGTGGAGCTTATAGGGAGAAGCCAGTGTGTCCTCTTACTGCCTCTCCTCTCAGACACTGGGAGTGGGGGTTTGCCAGCCCCCCATGTTGACCACATCCATCTGTTCATCCCTGGGCCTTGCAGCCTCTGGCTTCCAAGGGCTGCCCCGAACTCCTGAGCCAGGACAGTGACCCCTCATTAGTCCCTAAGGGGGAGCATCAGCTCCAGCAACGAGTGCACCTCCTTCCTCTGCACCCAAAGAGCTACCACTCTCTCCCAAGGACAGAAACGTCTCTCCACCGGCCCAAGGGGCACCTGATCTCCCCGGGCCAGGCCTTTCATCCTGGTCACCACCTCTGTCCCAGCCCTTCACCTAAAGCAACAGGAACTGGAGTGCTTGCAGTCAGTCAGTGCTTTTAACATTTCCATGTGGGTCTCTTACAGATCCAACGCAGTCACCTAATTGTAATTCTCTTAAGCTGGTTAGTTTGTAACCAAAACAGTGTGTTTTCACCCTGGCCCACATGCTCAGTGGTTAGAGCGTCGGCCAGAGCACGGAAGGGTCGCAGGTTCATTCCTGGCCCCGGTCAGGAGTGTGCAGGAGGCAACCAATCAATGTGACTCCCTCACAGGGATGTTTGTCTCTTTCTCCCCTGCCTTCCACTCTCTGAAAATCAATGGAGAAAATATCCCGGGGTGAAGATTACAAAAAAAAAAAAAAAAAAAGTGTGTGTTTTCTTCTAGTCTATAAGTAGCCCCAACTATTGAATATGATGCTCTAATATTCTACACCTGCCCTTGGCTTTCACCTTACCCAAAAAGCACAAGCAGAATGCACTTGTAAAATGCTTAAACAACAAATTTATAACCACCCTGAAGTGAACGAACTTCCATCTAAGCCTCAGGTACTAAGACACTCAACTTTAAAAAATTAAACACTGCAAAAGTATCTTTCAACAAAAGGTCAAACTATACACAAGTATGATACAGCAGGGACACCAAACTTCGGGCATGTAGAAAGGCTTCCTTAAATCAACAAGCTACCACCAGGATTCACAAGGGAAAGCCCACTGAGTCACACACACATCATCTGCTCCACCTGAGAGGCCTGTGCCCCCAGCTGCCCGAAGTGCAGGGAGCGGGGAGGTATCTATGGCGAGAAATGGCAGGGAGCCCCACAAAGAATAAGGCAGATCTCTAGAATAAACCTGTAAAGTTACTCCACATAATGAGCAGGCCCATCTATATATATATCTATATATATAAAAGGCTAATATGCAAAGTGTCCCTTCTGGCATTCCAACGGGAGACTGGGAGTTCGACAGCTCGCTATGACCTGTGCTGACCACCCGGGGGTGATGCAGAACAAAGAAGGCCCTGATCGCCCGCCAGGACTAGGGACCCTACCTGTGCACGAATTTTGTGCACCAGGCCTCTAGTTTCTTATTAAAACAAAAAAAACTTGTAACTGTGCGGGTCGGGGACAGCCTGTCTAGGGCAGGAGGAGGGTTAACAGAGAACAAAACAGAAGACATTTACTCAGCGCACATACAGTTAGGAACTGCCTGAAGGTGTTTTCCAATAAAAATGTTCTTCTGGGGAGAATCGAAGATGGCGGCATAGGTGGTAAACACCGGAGACTGCCGCCCGTGGACAACCACTTCAAAAATACAACTAAAAGTCGGAGCGGACATCAACCAGAACCACGGAAAGGCTGGCTGAGGAGAGTCTCTTCAACTAGAAGCAAAAACAACAGGCATTCCGACGCTCAGCGGAAGGCGCAGTGTGGAAATTTAAAAG
>NW_005876458.1:0-9971 GCF_000147115.1 Myotis lucifugus | reverse complement strand
CGACTGTATGTTTCAGACAGTAACTATTCCAAAGTTGCTAAATGAAGTTACAGTAGAAAAGCAGTGTACACATTAGCAAAAGTATGTAAACTTTGTAGTCAGAGTAGCTATTTTCTAACTTAGCCACCACCTCTAATCGACTCTGTGAAGTCATGACATTTAATCTCTTTGTGTTTCCATTGTCTGAAGTGTGTGTGCGCGCGCTGTGCTGATGAGGTAAAGGGTTGGCTCGCTTTCGAGAACACATCAATTTTCCACTTCTAAAACTGTAGTAAGAGTACTCACTTATAAGAGTTTCTGCTTTTTCTTTCTCATTAAAATCTTGTGATTGGCATCCATATTGTGCTTTAGATAAGAAGAGATTCTTGTGAGACCTAAATGAAACATCAAAGCTTGTAACTGGTTCCACAAAGAGTATTATTTTTTTCTCGGTCATTTTTCTAGTTTGGCCAGTTCCCTTTGATGCTCTCCTTGCTTAGTGTCCCACCTTAACCTATGGCCTCTTAAGGTTTTTTATTATCAGACTTCCCTTTCTCCCATCACTTATTTTCTCCATCTCATCTATTCAGAATGAAGATTCCTTTGGCCTTCAATTAGATAGATCAAGAAAAAAATCCTCAGACCATAAAGCATTAACTTTCATTCTTTGCTATGGCTTATAAGTTCATTTTCTCCAAAGAGAAATTCCAAAATTTCTTTACACATGATGGCAGGTATCATTTGACTGTCTTTATAGCTTCCAAAAAGGACTTTTCTGAAAGGTAAGCTGTTTGAAAATATAGGATGTGGAAGAATTTGACAACTCTGCAAAATTAGTATTACTCCAATTTTATAAAGATGCAAACTATGATGAAAAAAGTTCACCTAAGCGTACGCAGCTATTTTATCACCACCTAAAACCTCTACTTCCACCCCTGTAAGTGCTCTATATAACCTGCTAATCCTTTCCCTCCCTCCTGTGCTCTCTGGAATGCCATTCCAGCCTCTTCACCTTTATCCCACCTCTTTGCCTTCTTTAACATGTAGCCCCCCTTAGGTACAATTTTTCTCTCCTTTGTGGACTTCTCAAGTGAGACTTAATTTTCTGCCTTCCATGAACCTCGGGTCCCAGAGGTGGATCTCTCTACTTTTCATTTCCTAATGAATGCCACTTTCAGGATCCTGCTTCCACAGAGACCTTAGCCGGTGAGGACTTGTGCCACTGAGATGCACCACCACCCACCACCTACTATTCTTCAGTCAACCACTATCCTTCCAAGCACTTCCCATCATCAGATCTCTCTCTCTACCCCTAACTGCTGCTGTTATCATTAATTATTTCAGTGTTCTCATAGGTAACGCATATAGCATCCTGGCCTCTCAATTTCTCATTCCCAATGAGCTCCTCCCCACCAGGTCAGCCACTCCAAACACAATTTCAGTCAGCATCCCAACTTTTCTATCTCTGAAATTATTCATGCAGACTTTCTGCTCGCTGAACATGTGACATTGTCTATCACAGCATTTCTAATAGTTACAGTTTTTTTTGTTTTTTTTTTTAAAATATATTTTATTGATTTCTCACAGAGAGGAAGGGAGAGAGATAGAGAGTTAGAAACATCGATGAGAGAGAAACATCGACCAGCTGCCTCCTGCACACCTCCCACTGGGGATGTGCCCGCAACCCAGGTACATGCCCCTGACCGGAATCGAACCCGGGACCCTTCAGTCCGCAGGCTGACGCTCTATCCACTGAGCCAAACCGGTTTCGGCTAGTTACAGTTTTTCAAGTAATTTCATAAAATTGGCAATTTGAGCCCTGGCTGATGTGACTCGGTTGAGTGTTATCCCATGTACCAAAAGATTGCCAGTTTGATCCCAGTCTGGGTGCAGACAAGAGGCAACTAATCGATGTTTCTCTGTCTCTCTCCCTCCCCCTCTCTCTAAAATCAATAAAAACATGCTTTAAAAAATCAGAATTTGGGATACTCATCAGAAATGTAACTTCCATCCTTCTCCTGCTGCAACATCATATTCTTATTTCTATGGCAGAGGAAGAGTTTGCTAAACACCTGCTTTCAGTTCAAGTACTCCCTATGCGTGTATTCCAACAATGGCCCTATAGAAACAATGTGAAACAACCTGGGTCCCAGAGGCAGGTCTCTATAGTTTGGAATTTCAGGACATGTCAGGGTCTTGAATATCTGCTGAGGTAAGTAGGAACAGGCAATATTTTTTAAATAATACCATTTTCATGGCAGTTATTATGACCTGTCTAGGTTCTGCATGAATTTCTAAAAAGATTTTAAAACGGAGAAGAAATAATGTCTATTTGCCTTACCTCATTAAAGATATTGTATCCTGTGAGGATTCAGTTACTGCAGATGGTTTGTTATTAACACTGAAAGGAAGAAAATAATTATAAGAATGCAATAAAAGTAAATATTTCATAAGAACAGTCCTTTCTACCCTGGCCAGGTAGCTCAGTTGGTAGAGCATTGTCTCGATATGCCAAGGCTGTGGGTTCCATCCCCGGTGAGAGCACATATAAGAATCAACGAATGAATGCTTAAATAAGTGGAATAACAAATTAGTATTTCTTTCTTTCTGTCTCTAAAAAAAACAAAAAAACAAACAAAACCAAAACAAAACAGAATAGTAGTTTTCACGCAATTTATTAAAAATTTCAGTGCATAAAAACCATCTTTGTGAAAGAAATCCTGGTAACTTTGGGCTATATATTTCATTACAACATGACTAATTTTTGCCACCATTCTCTAACTGAACTTTATTTTATTTTCTGGTTAATCATCACCCAAGGATGTTTTTCCATTGACTTTTATAGAGAGTAGAAGGGAGGGAGGGAGGAAGGGGGGGAGAGAGAAATACATTGATGTGAGAGACACACATCGCTTGTTTGCCTCCCGCATGTGCCTTGACCAAGGTGGGGATCAACCTGGCAACCCAGGTACAAGTCCTTGATCAGGAATCAAACTCACCACCCTTTGGTGTGTAGGCCAACACTCTAACCACTGTGAAACACTGGCCAGGACTAACTGATGTTTTTTATGAATCCTTCCCCTTTGTGATAGTTAAAATCAGCTCCCACAACACAGCACCACCATTACATCACCACGGCTTCACGGCAACTATTCTCTCCTGAAAGGATACTTCCTCTTCCATTCACCTGTAAAAATCCAAACCACCCTCCAAGGCCCTGCTCAGTGCTAACCCGTCCTTGAAGCTGTCCATGTAAAGTCTTTCAGCGTGTAAGTCCATCTGCACACTAACAAGTTAATGTCTGTGTGTTTCACGTCTCTAATTCTGATGACCTCAAACAGTTTATAAGCTTTATCAGAGCACAATATTTCATCCAGCACTGATAACACAAGGGCTTCATTTTTCCTAGCATTTTTATGACCTTGCAGTCACAACTCTGATTCTATTTGCTTCCAGGATAGCTTTGTTAGTTGCTTGACTCTTGATCTCTACTTTGTGTCTAGTTTTGGTTTTGCTCCCTATGTCTAGTGCACTGCAAGTTCTAATGTATACCTGGTAATGAACTAGGTACCTTGGATACAAAGCTTATTAAGAACCTCTAAAGAATTCTTAATCTAGTGAGAGATACAGGCGGGTAAAAAAATATGTTACTGTACAAGGTAAGTCCCTTCACACAGGTGTGACTCAGTGCTATGGGTGCACAGAAGTGACAACTCTGATCAGAGAGCACAACGAGACTTCTTGTAGGTGATCTTTCAGCTAGACCTTGAATGGCAAGTAAGAGATTGCCTTGAAGAGAATAGAAAGAAGGAAATTCAAAACTGAAGAGCCCTGGCTGGTGTGGCTCAGTTGGAGTATCGTCCCATGCATGGAGAGGTTGCTGGTTCAATTTCTGGGCAGGGCACATGCGTGGGTTGTGGGCTCGATCACCAGTAGGGGGTGTGCAGGAGGCAGCCGATTGATGTTTCTCTCTCTCCCTAAAATCAATAGAAACATACTTTAAAAATTTTTTAAAAACACAATAACTGGCCCTACCGGGTTTGGCTCAATAGATAGAGCGTCAGCCTGTGGACTGAAGGGTCCCGGGTTCAATTCTGGTCAAGGGTACATACCTGGGTTTTGGCCTCCACCCCAGTAGGGGGCAAGCAGGAGGCAGCCAATCAATGATTCTCTCTCATCATTGATGTTTCAATCTCTCTCTCCCTCTCCTGTCTTCTCTCTGAAATCAATTAAAAGACAAACAAACAAAAAAGACATTCCTTGTTGCCCTAGCCAGTTTGGCTCAGTGGATAGAGCGTCAGCCTGTGGACTGGTCCCGGGTTCAATTCCAGTAAAGGACACCGACCTCATTTCTAGGCTCCTCCTCCTCCCAGGCCGTGGTCGGGGCTCCTGCAGGAGGCAATCAATCAATGTGTTTCTCTCACATCGTTAATTCTGTCTTTCCCTCTCTCTTCCACTCAATGGAAAAATCAATGAAAAAATATCCTCAGGTGAGGATTAAAACGAAACGAAACAAAACAAAACACAAAAACACAAAAACTGAAGCAAGGGTCAAGGCATGAAACAGCTTGTAATATTTCAAGATGAGGGAGAAGTTCTGGCTGCTAGAAAGTACCATGTATGTGGACAGGGAGGGGACAATATTATGAAGAGAAAAAAAAAAAGACAAAAGCAAAACCAGAAAGGGGCTTTGTAAGGCCCTGTAAGCCATGCCAATAAATTATAACTCGTCTAGTAAGAAGAGAAAGCCAACAGAGGTTATTGTGAAGTGATTTAGACAGACCTGCTTTCATGGGAAGCTAACTCTGGAAGTCATGCCAAGGATGGATTTGTGTGGTACAAAGCTAAGTAATAATCTATATATATAAAAAGCCTAAGTGACCGTCTGACCAGTGACATGCACTGACCACCAGGGGGCAGACGCTCTAGTAAATTATAAGAAAGGATGGGTTAGAGAGACATTTCTGAGATGGGATTCATAACACTTGGGGAGGTAACTGGATGTGTGAGGTGAGGGAGTCAGGTTACAGAGAGCAGATGAGAAATCAACAATTCTGTTTTACACAGTGATTTACTTTGTGTCTAGACATTTGAAACAAGTAGGTGGTACTATATAAGGAAGGCACATAGGATAGGTGTTCATTATCTGCAAGAATCATGGTAAATTTTTATTTTAAAGCAGTATTACACTGGGCAGGAAGGCTGGGCCATGAGAATGTATTAGGTATTAGTATTACTAAATTTTAATTTCCTAAATAAAATACAATAATTGAGTCAATAAAAATAAAATCTGGCCCTGGCCAGTGTGGCCCCGTGGATAGGATCAGCCCATGCACTAAAGGTTCTTGGGTTCGATTCCCTGTCAAGGGCACATACCTGGGTTGCAGGTTCAATCCCTGGCCCTGGTGGGGGTGCATGTAAGAAGCAAGCAATTGATGTGTCTCTTACTTTGATGTTTCTCTTTCTCTCTCTTTCCTCCACCCACCACACCAATGGAAAGAATATCCTCCAGTGAGGATTAACAAAAAAAAAAACAAAACAAATAAAATGGCAAATTAAAAATTTTTTTAAAAATAAAATCTATACTTCTCAGAATGAGTCTTTAAAAAAAAAAAAAAGTCAATAAGAACTAAGACTTTAACAGAGTCTTTGCAGAGATGAGCCAAATCCTGTTCTGATAGTAGGGACAGGAGAGATTACCTAATTATAAGATGACTGAGCTCAGCCCTGATGTGTGACCAAAGCTATGTCCATCCAACTTGTTGGATACCAATCCTCACCTCTAAATAAGTAGTTAAGGAGACCACAGAATGACTATCTTCTGGCCTTGAATTAAGGGTGAAAGAATAGAGGGAATGGACCATAGATTCAATAGAAAAGAAGGTTTTTATAATGGAAGGGTTTATATTATTGACAGGGTTAGCTTCTAAAACCAAAGCAAAGGTAAAATCAATTGTGTAAGTCACCCTTGCAAACCCCTAAAGAAATAACTCTGGAGACTGAACTCTTGTCTCTCAATATGTACGACTAAACAGTGGTTTCCCTCAGCACTGGAGCAAATCACTGTTTCTTCAGTGGAGCAGCAGATGAAGCGGGCTAGCTTACCCTTAGAGAAGATGTGTGAGCAATGTCTTTTTAAAAAAATATATTTTATCGATTTTTTACAGAGAGGAAGGGAGAGAGACAGAGAGCCAGAAACATCGATGAGAGAGAAACATCGATCAGCTGCCTCCCGCACACTCCCCACCGGAGATGTGCCCGCAACCAAGGCACATGCCCCTGACCGGAATCGAACCCGGGACCCTTCAGTCCGAAGGCCGACGCTCCATCCACTGAGCCAAACCGGCTACGGCAGCAATGTCTTAAATAGTAGAATAACCCTCAGTAGTGTCAAACAGTCAAATAATAGGGCAAGTGGGATCTGAGAACTAAGGGGCACAGATGATTCAGGTTTCTAACCTCAACACTGTTCCAGAGCACATGTCCTCTGAGAATGGTAAAAGACATTACATTATTTAAACTGTGTATTTTCTCATTCTCTATTTTTGTTTGGCATATATAACAGAATTTTGCATAAACCATGAAATAACTCTACATATGCCAAATCAACAAATGTTAATCATCAGCAAGACAATATACCCACAGCTCAATGATTATTTTTATTAATAATGGCTCACTAGTACCACTTTTACATAAAAAGACTGCATCAGAAGACAAAAAATATGTAAATAGATTTACAAACCTTTTGCATACTTCCAAATTAGCTTGAGTTTCCATGTCAACATCATTATCTTGAGAAACTGTTGTTCTTGCTCTTTTACTTTCTACTACTTTTGCTGCTGCCTTAAAAAAAGTTGTTGGGGAAAGAAAGGAATGCATTAAGCCATTTTAAACAAAGAGCATTAAATTAAAGCTTCTAATTCTTTGATAGTCATAACCAAAATATCTATTCACAGGCCAATCAAGGGCACTATGCTGTAGCTGTGACATCATGAGCAGCTACTTCAGCTATCTGCTTCGTTTGTAAGCATTATGCAGGTCTTTCCTTGTAAATATATGTTACACCTCCAATGTTCTCTTGGAAATTTGAAGATAAAGTTACTTTACTTTTTCCAAAAAAATGCAAAAACTTTCAGTAAAATTTAATTAAATTGAAACTAAATATTTTTGCTTATTTCTTAACTCATTCTAAGTTTTCCCTCTAACTTTTTAAGAGGGAAAACTTCAACTCTTATTTTGAAAAGTTGTAAAAATACTATAAAAATCACCAAGAAACCCTTTACATTCACTAATTGTAACATTTTGCCACATTCTTTTACAAAAAATCACGAAACAAAATTCTGATTTGCTTTTAAAGGATTTCTATTTCAAGTATTCTTCTTCATTATATCAATTTCTCCTAAGTCTACCAGTCTTTCTGAATACATGCATACCTTCATTAGAAATGTTGATGATTTTTCATCAAGTACATAATTCACAAAACTCTTAATTTTCTCCATCATATGGCTGTAGCTGAAGTGTTGGAAAAAAGAATGAAATGTATCTTTCTGAGAGATTACCATAAGCAATTTTCTTTGTAAAGACTAGAGAAAAGAGAAGAAACATTAACCCATAAATCAAATAAGATACTAGAAATTTTGTCATAATTAAAAAGATCACTTTGTAAATATAAACTCAAAGACCTACAATTAAGAGATTTTTAAGATTCTCATGTTTTAAATCGCCCACCAATTTATTTTTCCTGACTTAAAGAAACACCTTATATTTCACACACATACAAAAGAACTTTAAAAAGATTACAAACCTGAATGTCCATTACCAAATTTAAGAACTAAGATATCATCTGTACAGTCACAGCCCTTGTTTATAAGGGCAGGGAACCCAATAAATGTATTAGGCTTTCTGCTGCAATCTGGAGTGTTATACCCCAGGAACAGGAGCAAATTAGACACAGACAGAGCCATACGAAAACTATAACTGACTCTCAACTTGGCTTAGTCCCTCAATGGATTAGTGATCACCCCAAAACTCCGTATTTGTACCAGTAAATGAAAAGATGCTCACCTGCATTAGTCATCAGGGAAATAAATTAAAACCCAATGTGGCCCTAGCCAGTTTTGCTCAGTGAATAGAGCGTTGGCCCACGGACTGAAGAGTCCTGGGTTTGATTCCAGTCAAGGGCATGTACCCTGGTTGCAGGCTCGATCCCTGGCCCTGGTCGGGGTGTGTGTGGGAGGCAACCAATCAATGTGTCTCTCTTACATCAATGTTTCTCTCTGTATCTCCCCCTCCCTTCCACTCTCTCACTCTCCCACAGCACTAGAGAAACTGACATAATATTAATATAACTATTTTGAAAAACTATTTGGCAGCATCTACCAAAACTGAATGAATATGTTCATATCCTGTAACCCATCAATTCTATTCCTAAGTACATACCAATAAAAACACATACAAGGTGTCCCAAAAAATGTATATGCACTTTGAATGATTATAAAGTCAGTGTTTTTTAACATACAAAATTTAAAAGAATCTGTAGAAATGAATACTGTTTTGTGCCTGTTTCCAAACTGATGACCGTTCTAGTTCAGGGACTGCTGATAATGCGAAGCAGTGGAATCGCAAACATCAAGAATCATTTCACCTTAGCCAGTTTCTCAGTGGTTAGAGCGCTGGCCCATGGACTCAAGGGTCTCAGGTTTGATTGCGATCAAGGGCACATACCTCTACGGTTACAGGCTCAATGCCCAGTATGCAGGAGGCAACCAATAGATATGTCTCTCTGTTTCTCTCTCTCTCTCTGTCTCTCCCCCTCCCTTCCCCTCTAAAAATCAATAGGAAAAATAAATATCCTCAGATGAGGATTAACAAAAACAACAAAAAAGAATTATTTCTTTTGGCATTTGTGTGCCTCCAATTAGTTGACTGTTGCCGGTTTTATCTTTTATGTACCACCATAAAAAAGTCTACTGGCACTTTAGGATAAATTTTCTTTGTTCAAAGCTTAGTCTGGCTTCACCTATTATTTCAAATCAGTTAAACGTGAAAAAGATTGAAAATTACGGTAAGTGAGTTATCAGCTATTAAAGTGTGTAAATATTTCTTTGGGACACCCAGTATATGTACTACAAAAGACAAGTATAAAGGAATGTAATAACCCCAAACTGAAAATGACTCCAAATGTCCATCAAGAGTAGAATGTTATAGTATATTCCTACAATGAAGCAACAAGAATGAACTACTGTCATAAGCAACACCATGGATCAATATTAATATATATATAAACTTGCTATACGATTCTATTAAATAAGTTCAGAAACAAGTAAAATTGATCTTGGATGTTACAAGTCAGACCAGTGGTTACCCTTGAGAAGGTGGGAAGGACAGTGACTGGAGGGTGAGGGTGCTGGTTATCTTCTGATTCATGGTCTAGGCGCAGTGGTCAGCAAACTGCAGCTCGGCAAACCGCGGCTCGCGAGCCACATGTGGCTCTTTGGCCCCTTGAGTGTGGCTCTTCCACAAAATACCGACTTCTGAGCATGGGCCACGAAGTTCAAGCGCACTGTACGTGCGCGCCCCCACGTGGTATTTTGTGGAAGAGCCACAATCAAGGGGCCAAAGAGCCGCATGTGGCTCGTGAGCCGCGGTTTGCCGACCACGGGTCTAGGGGCTCATCACACAAATATGCTCCTTTTGTGAAAACACACCTACTTACACATTTATGATACATGCACTATGCTAGAGGTATGCTATTAATAAAAAATTTACAGAAAACATATAAAACTATTTTTCTTTGAATAAGCTTAATTTACTCCAATAGCACTTTGCTTTTAATCTCTGACCTTAACAACTAATGAACATATAAGAAACTTACAGAAAAATAACCAAATTATAATGCCTTCTTCCATCCTGCAATGCCCAATATAGTAGCCACTAGCCACTCATGGCTACTAAGCCCTTAAAAGGTATGACCCCAACTCAGTCAGTGTGGT
>NW_005876457.1:0-9973 GCF_000147115.1 Myotis lucifugus | reverse complement strand
GGGAGGGCAGTTGGGGGCAATCAGGCCTGCAGGGGAGGGCAGTTAGGGGTGACCGGACTGGCAGAGGAGGGCAGTTGGGGGCGACCAGGCCTGCAGGGGAGGGCAGTTGGGGGGAACCAGGCCTGCAGGAGAGGGCAGTTGGGGAGGACTAGGCCTGCAGGGGAGGGCAGTTAGAGGCAACCATGCTGGCAAGGGAGGGAAGTTAGGGAAGGGAGGGCAGTTGGGGGCGACCAGGCCTGCAAGGGAAGACAGTTAGGAGTGACCAGGCCTGCAGGGAAGGGCAGCTAGGGGAGACCAGGCTGGCAAGGGAGGGCAGTTAGGGGTGACCGGGCCAGCAGGGGAGGACAGTTGGGGGTGACCAGGCCGGCAGGGAAGGGCAGCTAGGGGAGACCAGGCTGGCAAGGGAGGGCAGTTAGGGGTGACCGGGCCAGCAGGGGAGGACAGTTGGGGGTGACCAGGCAGGCAGGGAAGGGCAGTTAGGGGCAATCGGGCCAGCAGGGGAGCAGTTAGGTGTCGATCGGGCTGACAGGAGAGTGGTTAGGGGGTGATCAGGCTGGCAGGCAGAAGCAGTTAGGGGCAATTAGGCAGGCGGGCAGGCGAGCGGTTGGGAGCCAGCAGTCTTGGATTGTGAGAGGGATGTCCAGTCGAGGGGTCCCAGATTGGAGAGGGTGCAGGCTGGGCTGAGGGACATAACCCCCCGCCCCCCCGTGCACGAATTTCATGCACCGGGCCTCTAGTCTATATATATAAAAGCCTAATATACAAATTGTCCCCTCTGGAGTTCAGCTGGGAGACTGGGAGTTCGTTCGCTCACTATGATGTGCACTGACCTCCAGGGGGCAGTTCAGAATATAGGAAGGCACTGGCCAGCAGCCAGAAGATCCCAATTGGCCCTGATCGCTGGCCAGGCCTAGGGACCCTACCCATGCACAAATTTCGTGCACTGGGCCTCTAGTATTTTATAAAACACAAAACTGGAATCCTATTGATTACTGTTTTTTAACCAATTTTTAAATTTAACATTATTTCGGAAGCATTTTCCCTTCATTAAACATAATCAGTAAATTCTGTGTTCAAATATTTATTTCCCAGGGAGACCAGCCATCACCCATACTAAAGAGAAGCCCCTGTTACTCTCTGTCCACTTTCTCTACTTTGTTTTATCCTAACACTAACTACCACCAAGTTTACAAATACACACACAAACATGTACATCCCCTAAACTATAAGCTGTGGGATGGCCAGGTCCTCCTCTCCTTTGCTCACATCTGTCTCCTCAGGGCCTGGACTTCAGACAGGCAGAGTGGGTGCTCAGTGGTTATTTATTGAATGAATAAATGAATGAAAAAATGCTACATAATAAATGATCAAATAGTTACTTTCGAGAATTCTAATAATATATTTTTCATTGGACAAGAGATTTCAAGATTTTCACTTTGTCGGTAAAACTCCAATGACCACCTCTATAAATAAACCTTCCTCTGTTTCCTTAAGGATTCCCTTCAGCCAGGTCACCAGATGTGGCCTGTGGATCAGTGTATGGAGGTTCTTGCAGTGGAGTTCTCTCTTAGAGACTCTGTCGTATTCATTTAGCATAGCGTCCAGAATATCTCAGGAGCTTGAGAAAATGTTTGGTGAATGAACCAGCTAAGTAGCAAGTGGAACCAGAGGAGACTTTGTAACCCATAGGGTTTGGTGCCTGTCTCATAGGCCCTCTAGGAGCACCAGGGCCAAGGTGGCCTGGCACCATGCATGTGATACCTGATGTCCAGATGGTCTCCTCGCCCATGGAGGCCTGTGGGTGGATGGCTGCCAAATGAGTCATTGTGGCCACAGAGAACCTCCAGGGAGCTCAGGCAGCCTAATGAAATGGGCTTTTTGCCCCAGGAAGCATTTTGTGGATTTCAAGGATCAGAGGGGACCTTAGTGAAGAAAAGAGATTTCATAGCCTTAACCTCAGGGGCGACAAATGTCTTCCAGAGTGTTTTGGGCTATAATTGATCATGTTTGGAGCAAGACCGCAGGAACATCCTGGCAGAGGCCATCTGGGGCTCTTGGAGGGAGGCAAGACAAGGGCTAATAGGTTGTGTGTGTATGTGGTGGGAGGCTGAAATCTCTGAACATTGGCTGGAGATCCGGGCTGGCAAGGCAGTGGCCCATTCCCTGGGCTAGGAGCCTGGGACACCATGAAGAAGAAAGCCAGAGTTCCTTCCCACTTCCTTCCCGTGTGCTCTTTTGAAAGTCCCAGTCATCACTTTTCTCTCCCCTCGCCCACACATTGCTTGTCTTGGATTTGGGATGTGTTTGAATGAAACTTGTTCTTGGTTTGAACGATGCAGAACCAAGCCCCTTATTTTCCATGGGTACCATTTATGGGTTAGAAACTGGTAGCAAAATAGAAAAATGTGTGTTGTGAAGAACCATTTGCTGTGGAACTGTGGGATCAGTGCATAAGGACCTTAGCAATTCTACAAACTGGTAGCTCACAGGATTCATTCTTTGTAGTAAGTTCATAGTTTGCAAATCCCCAGTGATTCTGGAAGTTCTTGAGCTCTGGGAGGTCTGGGAGGTCAGGCCTATGGGGTCACTTCCTTGGAACACTCCTGCAAGTCCATGGCTGAAATCAAGCCACCAGCTGGAGGCTCTGGCCCAGGGAGCTCCCCACACCACGGGTCAGCATTTCACCTGGCACACAGACCTCCCTGCCCCAGGAAGAAAGCAGCTGGGTCCCGCGCCTGGCCTTTCTCTCTTCATCATTTCAGTGTTAACTATTCTGAGATACAGGTATTTTGTTTCTTGCTATTTTGGATACCCTGAGGTACTATTTGGAAAAGTAGACAAATCCTGAGGGACTTTTGCAAAAGTAGACAGGGTATCTCAGTTCACTGTTCACCAGGTTTGGGAGAAAAGAAGCTGGTAGGAAGAAGGCGGGTTGCAGCAAGAGCCTGTATACCACTTTCAGAAGCTGCCGAGCTGCTCTTAGTCCCGAGTGAAGGAAATCGATGTTTATGGGAAGGAACTCGTTCCTGCTGGGAGCATTTAAGCCTTTGTCAGGGTCTGGTCCGGGCTCAGCTATTTACTCTGTGTCTCTGTGTGTGGAACCACATGAAAGGTTGCTCTGGAAAATTGTAAGCTACACACAGCAGAGAATCACAAACCATTAATATCTACCACCTGCTGGACTCAGTTGGCATTAAATAACATCTTGTTTCTCTCTTTGGAGAAAAGTCACAAGTGTCAGGCCAGGGCCCTGATGATCCATGAGAGCCACCCACCTGACCCCTGAATCCTGTCTGAGACTGACCCTCTCTGGGGTTGAGGACTACCAATCAGTACAGAGAGCTGACTCCTTGACCTTGAAGGCAGCCCTTGCAGTCAAAGACTTTTCCTAAAGCTTGGCTCTCAAACTGGGCTTGAGGTGGCCAGGTGAAATACAGGATTCCTAGTCAAATTTGAGTTTTGACAAAGAATGAATATATCTTTAGTATAAGTATGTCTTATGCAATGTTTGGAAGCATACTAAAAATGATTAGTTACCTGAAATTCAAATCTGACTGGGTCTGCAGTTGTTTTATTTGCTAGATTTGCCACTGAAGGCTCAATATAGAAATCACCTGGGAGTTTCAGAAAGTACTGATATCTGGATTCCAGCCCAAGAAAATCTGTTCGTTGGTTTTGATTGGGCCTGAACACTGGAGATTTTAACAGCTTCTCTTCTGATTTGAATATGAATGAAAGTTTGACAGCCACTGGGCTAAAACAGTGACTTCTAAATTGTCCTCAGCTTTGCAAAGCTTCATACCATGTGCTTTTTCATCTTAGTGGTCTAGAGCCCTTTAATGACCTGCTTTAGTTAATCTGACACCATAGGCTAGTCAGCCACTTGAGCCTGTTTTTCTCAACTGTAGATGAGGGAATGGAACTAGGTTAATGGCTGATCTTCAACATTATCCATGAAATTGCCCCTAAGTGCAGAGAAGTGCATGCTCTATCCAAAAGGGTCTAAAGCAGCCAGTCACAAGCAAGGAAACCTTTTTGAGCTCTCATGATTGAATCTTAAATATTCCTGTGAATATTGTGTTTTCTTCTTATAACACACGTATGTGTCTTAATAGAAAACGAGGAATTGTTTCTTTCTGTACAATGTTCACATAAAGGTTGACAGAAGACGAACTCTTTACCCACAAAGTCATGGGCCCCTGGTTCACCTGTGAGATCTCTTACAGGAAGCACGCGATGTCTGAGGAACCACAGAAGCTACGCTCCCATGTGCTGTGGAGCTTGGCTCAATGATTTCATTCGCAGGCACAGCTCATTGCCTTTCCTCACCTGGAGAAATAAAGAGCTTGGCGTTAGGCCCAGGTGAGCTTGCTGATCAGCTAAGGCTCCTCCTTCTGTCTCAGTAACAGAGTTGGTGAGTAGCAGCGGGCTTTAAATGGCTGCACTTAGAAACACGCCGACTCTTCATCTATACGAGGCAAGGCAGATAAATTGTGGCATTTCAGCGATGGAATTCTGTGTAAGTAGTAAAAAGAAGGTGTTATATTTTTTGGTGTTGACCTGGAAGTATGCTTATTCTCTATAGTTAGTGAGGAAAGCCGATTGTAGAATAAAATAGCCTGAAATATAATGAGATGGGCTTGCCTGCATTGGGGGAGAGAGAAGATTACATTTCTTAGATCCAGTTTTACTAGACTCATTGTGGCACTGTCCGCATGACCTGGGTGCTGGTTTGAAATGCAGAATCTCAGGCTTCACCCCAGTCCTCCCAGTTGGAATCTGTTATTTAACAAGATCCTTGGATAATTCACATACACAGTCAATTCTGAGAAGCACTGCTTTAGACCCTCTGGGTTGATCAACATGTAAAAATACCACCGATTCTTTTTGCAGTATATGAATGAAATTTTTAAAAACTTTTGAAACTGTGTTTGTAAGGTTAATTATCTATGTAATGTCCATAACTGTTATTTTAGTCAAAGCAAGTTTCTATCACCTGTGCTATTACTCTGCAGAGAACCGGAGAGTAGGTTGTACCTGACTGAGTCAGCCTCTCACACTCTGGGTCCAGCAGTTTCTCGGACCCCTGTTGGTCCCAGTTCTCGCACCATCCTATGTCTGCATGTCCCTTCTACCTGTCCCCACAGAATCGAGACTGAGTGTGACTGCAGATGTGAACATGTCACTTGGGGCCGCGGTGGCTGTTACTAGGGCTGAGCTGCTGGCCTGGAGACAGCTCTTCTGTGAGCTGACCGTATTTGCTGAGTGGTAGACTGTTTTGTAGAGTTTGGTCTGGTCTGGAAACTGGCAGGGAAATGCTATGGTTTCTTGAACTGTAAATAACGTTGAACAGATCCCTTCTTGTAGTAGTTTCCAAAACAGTCTGCCACAGCCTGCTCAGCGCCTTGGGGAAATTTTCAGTGGAGAACGAAGCAAGGTTCTGCTGGTTTTGCTAATAGGATAAACAGTTCTCCTCTGCCTTGCAGACTGGTAGCAGCCCACTGAACTCTCTCCCAAAGCATTTCATCTTCCTCTGAAAGATGGTAGAGAGTCCAGAATGCTGGAGATGGGGCCACAATGGGAGCAGAAAATCTGTAAGCCTGAATCTTTGGCAGGAACCTCACTTTTAAAAAGAGAAGAGGGTCTCCAAATGGAATAAGGGACGGTTACAAAAGGGTGCTGGGGCTGTATCCGTTAAAATACTCCATGGCCAAATTACATTTTAATAAGGTGATTTCCAGCTTTCCCAAGTCAAAAGGCCCCTTAACAATTTGAAATTCTGATACTGTGGTTTCCTTATATTGGAAAACAAGCAACTTTTACAGTCTTTCAGAAATGTGACTCCCATGGGGAATTTCAATTTGACTCATGATAGCAGGATCTTTCTTGCAGTGAGATGGATATAAATACATAAGGACATACAAAGTGGTCCTTAGATCAGCTGAATTTTAGGCAGATCTACCCAAACATACACACACACACACACACACACACACACACACGTGCACACATATACACACAGAGAGACACAGACATACTATGGAGGAGCTGAGTTTAAATTCAATTCACTAGACCAGGGATTCTCAAGCTCTGTACTATTGATATTTTGGTCTGGATTATTCTTTGTAGTGGACTGTCCTGTGTGTTGTTGGGGCATCCCTGGCCTCTACCCACTAGAGGCCAATAGTACCTCCCAGTATGTGGCAACCAGAAATGTCCCAAGATATTGTCAAATATCCCCTGGTGTGCAAAATCACCCCTGGTTGAGAACCACTGAACTAGAAAATCTCTCATTCCTTTTTATTTTTTCCCATCTGTTCACCTATTCTCTCACTCATGCAGTTTATTCCATCTGTTCATATTACAAATCTACAGGAGCTGTGTTGTGCATTGTACAAGTAGTGTTCTCAAACGCCTCCTCGTGACCCACGGGTGCTTCATGATGAGTCTAGGGGTGGAGAGCCAACAATGTGCTGCTAATTCTATAGGTTTCAATTTTGTCTAGACTTGCTTTCATGATTTAGACTGATTAAAGATTTTCTTTGTAATAAGATGACTTGCACTCAATATTTTAATAAAAATAGCTTATGTTTATTAATGCTGGTTGTGTGCTGGCCAAACTGCTGATCAATTTATGAAGATTATCTGCTTTAATCTTCACAGTAACCCAACGAGGGTAGAGACTTTAATGACTAACATTCTTAGGAAGAAACTAAGTCCCAGATATTTTAAATAGCTTTTCAAGGTCCCACAGTTTTTTAGACATAGAAACAGTTTTAAAACATGGAATCAGAGCTTCTGCTCATAGTCCTTATTTATCCATCCACCCATCTACCCATCTACCCATCTATCTATCCATTCACCCCATTCACCCATCCATCCATCTACCTAACCATCATTAACTCATTAGATCTTCATTAATTAATTCATTCAGCAAGTATTTATTAAATGCCTACGATGGACCAGTAAACCCTTCCCTTATTGGGGAGGAGGGCCATGACAGCAGGAATTGCTCACATTCCTGGATATCATAAGCTTCATCAAGGATGTTGTGTCTACATCTCTTAACAGTAGTGGCTATAGGGAAGCTCCCTTCTGAGTGTCAATTCAGAAGACAAAGAACAAGAGTTGGCTCTGAGCTTTGTGCTTAGCAGTGAGGCTACCCCAGAGAAAGGGGGATGTTGGGCCTTTGCTGTTGTCTTCTCAATTTCCCTACTGGATTGCTCCTGGCTCCTGACCCCTGACCCCTGTCTCTCTGAAAGTACCCCCAGAGGGTACTTTCAGAGAGACAGTCAAGCTTTTCATACTGATGTAGGTTTCCTGTGGTTGAAAGGTGAAGGGTGTTTGGAAAATATTCTGCTTCACCCTCACTCTACAGATGAGCCAAATGGAGCACAGGAAGACTAGAAGATGATTTTTCCAAAGTCAGAGGGACACCAGTGCTATTGGGAAGCAGAAGATGGGTTCATGTAGCTGGAAGGAAGGGCAGTAGATCTCCTGGCACATTGTACTCAATAAACAGTAACTCCTTATATTTAATGGGTCCTTGTCTCCATGGACCATCCTGAGGCCAGCTGAGTGCCCAGAAGACAGGTGTTTTGCACAGAGATGAGGAGAGATCACTTTATGGAACTTCGCTTGTTTGCCACATGAACATGTTAGCACAACTCATCTTCCAGAAGACTTATAAGTGCTTCAGCTCTGAACTCAGGGGATTAAGTGCAAAACGCTTTCAGCACAGGCTAATATTCAAGTGGAAAATATCAGGCGGCTAGGGACATGACTCATGTTCTTCACATGAATTTTAAGGTGTGTCACAAATGAATTTACCTTAATTCTCAGATAATCTCAGGTGCTAGTGATGAGAAAGAATTACATAATAGAATAAGAATTGGAATTCAAATAGTTTTAAATGTCTAATTGTCTTTTTTGGAGGTAGTGGGTAAATCTAAAGCACTAAGGTTAAGTTCATGGTTGCTGTACAAGTGGGTTGAGTGCTTTCCCAGTCCTTATTTTCAGGGTTCAGCAGAATCAACCTTTCTTGAAAAGCTGCAACTATTTGGATCATCTCCATAAGGAAGCAGTGATCTCTACACCATTCCTCATTTTACTTTCCTTGAAGGCAATCACCACTTAACACAGACAGGACTGATTTCCAGCTATTTTCTTCCAAGAATGACTCACTCCTAGATCCATTGCTTGCAAGGCACCAAACAGCTTTTCCTTTAGCCTCTGCTGATTTGTTTATCAGCAGTTCTCAACCTGTGGGTTGCGACCCCTTTGGCGGTCGAACGACCCTCTCACAGGGGTCGCCTAAGACCATCCTGCATATCCAATATTTACATTATGATTCATAACAGTAGCATCATTACAG
The DNA here is from genome assembly GCF_000147115.1 of Myotis lucifugus. Taxonomy (NCBI): domain Eukaryota; kingdom Metazoa; phylum Chordata; class Mammalia; order Chiroptera; family Vespertilionidae; genus Myotis; species Myotis lucifugus. The sequence goes on along the minus strand of NW_005876457.1, from coordinate 1,599 downwards.
TTATGAAGTAGCAACGAAAATAATTTTATGGTTGGGTCATAACATGAGGAACTGTATTTAAAGGGCCAGAAGGTTGAGAACCACTGGAGATGCTTACTTGATTAGATGGAATGGTCCTTATGGGTGGAAACTCCACCTTGTATGCTTGTCCCACTTATGAAAAGTATCCATTATTTGTTATCCTAGGAGACTCTCTTCTATGCCTCTCCTACCCCATATCATCTGGGTGGTTGAAAAGTGTCAGTGAGCTCTTCCCAGACCAACACTCCCTTACCCAATTCCTGTATTTTCATTATTCCAAAATAATGTGTTTGCATAAAATCAGACCTTCCTAAGCTTGCTTCACTATGGGAACCCCTGGCATGCTTGTAAAAATAATAGGCTCTGTGACCTTCTTCAGTGGAGAGGGATTCAACAAAAATCTGTTCTGGGCCTGCTTTGGGCTAAACTTTGGACCATGTCCTAATAGCTTATGGTGAGCATATTGATTCAGATCCATTGCCTTCAAGAAACTGCAGTTGGGGAGGGGATGTGTTGAAAGCTTTGAGTAGGAAGTGGGCAGAGGGTATAGAAAGTAGAAAATCCAGAAACCACTTTTTGTGGGCTCAAGGCTGGGCCTGTTCCATAAGCAGGGCCTTCAGGTCAGCTCCAAGTAGGTAGGCTTCTATCTTGAGGGAGAAGGTAATAAAACAAATGATTGCCGATTATTTCTGTTCCAGCCTTGTCTGTCCTTTTTAAACCCTACTCATCAAGTTGGATCTTGCCCAATTATTGACACAGAAATTAATACTGAGCAATTCACCTTCAGGGACTGGGGCCCTCGGGGCATTTTTAAAGGTCTCATCTCACTTGCAGTGAGTTTGCAAGTGCCAAAGACTAGGCTCAACAAAGTGGAGAATTTTTTCAACTCAGTTGCACATGTAAATCTAATTGTGACAGAAAATAACCCTGATCTTTTTTTTTTTTCAAAAATCCCAGAATTTTAATCTATAAATTGTATATTGAATTTATTTGTATTAAAAAATATATTTTTTTTCTGTTTATATTGCTCTTAGACTGAAATAACTAATTTTTGATCCCTCCATGTCAAGGAAGTAGACCAAGTAAAATTGGCAGAAGCTAGGCTCCTTATTTTGGGTTTGCCTCAGAGTTTTGGGGTTCCTTTAAGGTGATTGGGAGCTGGCTGATTAAACTGGGGACATGAGATAGAGTGGGGGAATCTTGAACCAGATGTGCCTTTGGACTTGACTCCACTTGTCTTCTCTGAGCCTTGCCTGGAAGTGGGTTTGTTTTTTGGTTACTCACTAAATAAAAGTTCTGGAAACCATTGCTCTTCCATCTTGCCTTTGCTCCACAAAGTAAAGCATCTCTTTGCTCTTCCTTCTAGGAGAAAGTTTCCTCCTTCCTGGATGGGAATGAAAAGTGGGCATGCTGTGTGCATGCAGGTAGATTCCCAAGCATCCAGCAAGTCCCCAGAGAATCCCTCCAAAGAGGGGCCCATTTTCTTCTTATTAGCCAGAAAGTTCTATTTCATTCCCATGACATTTGTTCAAATGACCTTGTTCTTCAGGAAACTGACCTTCTGTTTTCAGAGTCATA